>NW_027142500.1:546175-841169 GCF_026170545.1 Melanerpes formicivorus
TGAACAATGAAATCTATAGGAGTCTTGCCAGAGACTTTGGAAACACCAGACATACACACCAAAGTCACCAAGCACAAAGCTGCCATCAGTCAAGCGTATGCCCAGGGCACCGTTCCCTTCCAGCACCCTACCTCGGCAGCTACTCACAGTCATTCTCTGCTGTGTAGGGTTGTACTGTCCTGAACTGCTTTGGGCTACCTTTAAAACCCATTCTACAATAATAAAGGCAAGTTATCAGCCAGCTCTACCAGTCAGTCTCAGAGACCACTGAGAGCATACAATACAACTCAAGGGTCACAGCTCTGAACTGCTGAGGAACTTAAAATGCCCACAAACCCACCTTGGAGTCAACCTCAAATTCAAAGGAAAACCTGTCACACAAAGATCATTTCTAAATATGTTAACTTGCTCCATGGCCTGCATCAGGAGTAGTGTGGCCAGCAGGAACAGGGAAGTCATTCTGCCCTGTACTCAGCACTGGTCAGGCCACACCTTGAGTACTGTGCCCATTTCTGGGCTCCTCTATTTAAGAGGGACATTGAGATGCTGGAATGTGTCCAGAGAAGGGCAGCAAAGCTGGGGAAGGGGTCAGGAGCACAGCCCTGTGAGGAGAGGCTGAGGGAGCTGGGGTTGCTTAGCCTGGAGAAGAGAAGGCTCAGAGGAGACCTTCTTGCTGTCTGCAACTACCTGAAAGATCTTCAAGACCTATCACCCAACACCATCTCTCATCAACTAAACCATGGCACCAAGTGCCTCATCCTAGGCTCTTCTTAAACACTTCCGGTGATGGTGATCTCCCTGGGCAACACATTCCAAGGGCCAATCTCTCTTGCAGGGAAGAACTTCTTCCTAACATCCAGCCTAACGCTCCCCTGGCACAGTTTGAGACTGTGTCCTCTTGTTCTGGTGCTGCTTGCCTGGGAGAAATGACCAACCCCCAGCTGGCTACAACCTCCCTTCAGGTAGTTGTAGACAGCAAGAAGGTCTCCCTGGGCCTCCTCCTCTCCAGGCTAAGCAACCCCAGCTCCCTCAGCTGCTCAGTCTGTTCAACGTGTTTTAGCAGCCTTAAATTAGAACCATAGAATCTTGTTTAGAAAATATCTTTAAGATCACCAAGCCCAACTGTTAAGCCAGCACTGCCAAAATCCACCACTGAATCATGCTTCTCAGTACCACATCTACACATCTGTTAAATACTTTACAGGGATGGTGACTCCACCACTTCCCTAGGCAGCCTCTTCCAGCATTTGACACCCCTCCTGGTGAAGAAACTTCCCTAATGTCCAGCCTAAAACTCCCCTGGGATAATTTGAAGTAATTTTTTCTTTGTCCTATTGCTTGTGACTGGGAAGAATAAAATGACCCCTAACTCCCTATAATCACTTTTCAGGTGATTGTAGATACAGGTAAGATCTAACCCAAGCCTTCTATTCTCCAGGCTGAACAACCCCAGTTGCCTGATCTGCTTCTCATCAGCTTTGTGCTCTAGATCCTTCACCAGCTTCATTGCCCTTCTTTGAACACCCTCCAGCACTTCTATGTCTGACTTGTAATGAGGGGCCCAAAACTGAATGCAGTATTCAAGGCATGACTTCACCATATACCAGGTAGAAGAGGACAAATTTGTGGTGAGCTGCAGAAGCCCAGGCCATCCCAGCATTCTGGTTCCAGTCCAAGAATGATTTTATGTCTTGCTGGACACTCAAGCTGGAGCAAACTGTGTTGCTAAATAGCTCTGCGTGTGCATCACCGGAGGGATCTGCTACCTGCAGCGCTGTGCAGAAACCAAGGGCCAGGTTGGAAACTAGCAACTGCAAAATACCTTGCATATTTGCTCACCAATTATGCTCTTTAATTTAAACTGTTTCCTCTGTGAGAAAGCTAATGACCTTGGGCTAATCTGCGTGTACAGATGTGCATCAGTTTTCAGTTCGAGGATTAGTCTGCTCGCGAAAGCATGCAGGTGGTTTTGCCTGTGCAGTTGCCACTGCTCTCACTTGAAGTGCATACCCCAAGCTACACCACAAAACCCTTCTGCCCATGCAGCACCAGCCACTGTCCCTGTGCAAAACAGCAGGGGTGGGGGGAAACCCAGCTGCACCTGACCGCAAGCCATTTCTGTCACTCAGCCGTGATGCTGTCAGCGCTAGGGGCTGGCACACCAAAGGAAACCGTGGCAGGGAAATCTTGGCAGGCAGCAAAAAGGGAAATTCAGAAATGCAAACCAGGATGGAAAAGTCTGCAGAATCATGGGGGACACAAAGATGGCTCTTGAGTTTTGGCACAAGCCAGCAGGTTGTATACAACACAACAGGGCGACAGAGCAGCATCGTGCAAGCATGAGTGTGAGGCGTGGTGGGAGCCAGATGCTTAGTTGAGCAAAACAGCATGAAGGAAGAAGAGGATATAACAAAAAACAGGCTTGGTGAGAGCTGGGGGAAGGCTGAATTTCAGGCAAACTGAAGGGAGTGCATGAAAGGAAATGCTTTATAATTGCTGGGTGAGAGTTTAACCTCACAGAATCAAAGAATCACCCAGGTTGGAAGGGACCTCCAAGATCCTTGAGTCCAAGTGATCACCCAACCCTATCTAATCAACCAGACCATGGCAGTAAGTGCCTCATCCAGGCTTTTCTAAAACACCTTCAGGGACATTGACCCCACCACCTCTCTGGGCAGCACATTCCAATGGCCAATCTCTCTTTCTGTGACAAACTTCTTTCTAAGATCAAGCCTAAACTTCTCACTGCACAGTTTGAGACTGTGTCCTCTTCTTCTGGTGCTGCTCACAGGGTTGTGCTCCAGACCCCTCCCCAGCTTTGTTGCCCTTCTCTGGACATGTTCCACCAACTCAACATCTTTCTCTCCCAGGCAACCAGCACCAGAACAAAGAGGATACAGTTAACAAAGCCAACACCTCAGCTAGGTTTTTTGTACCTCACTTTCAATGTACAAATCTCTCAGCTGACACCTGGAAGCATGTACCCAGATCTTCCTAGCCCACCCACTCACAGCTTGCAAGTTTATGAGCCTCACCTAAATTCAGCAGAATAAAACATGTCCCACTCCATGTGCCCAACTCAGCTGAGCTTTCCTAGCTTAGCCAGGTTGAAGGTCCACCATATTTGGCTTAGAAAGCAGCAGTCCCTCAAGTCCAAAGACAAAGTCCCTGATGTGAATTTCTACAACAGAATATGGCAAGAATATACTTTAAGCTCCTAAAAGTGGGGTTTACTGCCCTTTTGGAAACACTATGACATTAACTGACTGTCTCCATCCACCGTGAAAGGAAAAGCTGGAGAAAAGAATCAATCCAGGAAAGATCAGAACTCAGCGCAATCAGTTAAATGCTATCCACTTACTTCTGCCTGAACACAGACTTCAAACTTTAAAAGAAAGGGCTACAGAGGAGGTTTGCAAGGGGGAAATACAAAAAGCCTGAGAAATGTACTATGGGGTAAGTGAGAAGTAACAGAATCCACTTTAATAGATAAATTTGATCCCATGACATGCAGTCCCATAAGGAAATCTTTAGGCTTCCACGCATGGGAAGAAGTCAAATGCCAATGCTATGCCAGCTTTAATGGAGCTAAGATGATTCATATTGATTAAGGAATGTGCCCCTAATTTTTCAGCCCTTTCTGCTTCTTTCTTTATTAATAGCTGTGGTTCATTACTGTAAAATATTAACTTTCAGTTAGTTGGAGGTTTTGTTCCTATTGCCTACCTAAAACCACATCACTCAGATAAGTCCTGGACAAACAGGCAGGCTGGAAAGTTGCTTATCTGAATCAAACCAAACTACTGAATACTTTGAAGCTGGTCAGTTGTATATGCAGCGGAAATGGCTAATTACCTTCTAGTCACCTCATAAAGGCAAAATGATCCTCTAGACTTGAGTCATTCCTTGCACAAACAATGACAACAAAACAGTTAAGCCACCTCTCATTTACTAATTTAGTTACTTAGTTTTCAATCCTTGTGCATGCTTTACTTGAAGGCCTCGGCTTCAAAGGCAATAAATCAACCTTTGGCTGATTTAATTTGCAAGAGTGCAGTTTAATTCTACAACAAGCATCCTCACTCAGAATTTAACTGGAATAACAAAAGAGGCAAATTACAGCAGATTTTACTATTGGCATGTGGAACAAGTTGACAATCAGGAAGCCATTAGTCTTTCCAAATCCAGTGAGGTTGTTAAATGACCTTTCTCCTTACCTCCCTGGAGACCGCAGCATAAAGCCATACCATGAAGATGGGGGGGAAACTGACTGTGAGACACAGTTTAGCAACGGTAAAGCTCAACCACTGTCCTCAGGAGCTCATAAAAAGAAGCCTTTAGTACTCAATTTGTCATTGCCTAATAAGATTCCAGAAGAGAGGGTTTTTTTTGCTTATTTTAGGCTAATGAGAATTTTATAGACAAGTCATTTCCACATCCTCCCAAGAGAAAGTGATAGATTGGTGCACAATAGCCTGGCTCCCCATCCCTCATTTCTTCAGCATCTTTCTTGTCCTCCTGTTAAGTCTTTTCCTTGCTTTCCCCTTCACTTTCTAATAAAAAAAAAAGAGGAGGAGGAGGTGGGGGGTGGGGAACAAAAGTAGCCTCTCAACTGGCATGGAAAATAAACACCAGGAAAAAGAAAAACAGCCAGAAGACATGTTTTATTTAGTGTTTGATAAATTGATCCTTGGGGAGATATGCAGGCATGCTAACTCTAAATACCAGTTCTAACCAAAAACAAGAAAAAACCCCAACACCCAAAAAAACCTCCCTCCCCCCCCCCAAAAAAAAAACCCCACCAAAAAAAGCCCACACCAACAACCAAAACCCCAAACCAAAAAATATCACACACACACGCACAAAAACCAGACCCAAACCAAACCAAACCAAACCCAAACAAAAACCAAACCAAACCCACACAATGATTTGCACATTCTGCAGTATTACCCTGGCATGACATCGGTTGGCCCAAATCAGAGGACTTTGAACCACTCACACGTTGTGTTTCCACATGCCATAGAATACATAGAATAGAATAGACCAGGTTGGAAGAGACCTTCAAGATCATCGCGTCCAAACCCATCAATCAATCCAACCCACCTAAACAGCTAACCCATGGCACCAAGCACCCCATCAAGTCTCCTCCTGAACACCTCCAATGATGGTGACTCCATCACCTCCCCAGGCAGCCCATTCCAATGGGCAATCACTCTCTCTGTATAGAACTTCTTCCTAACATCCAACCTAAACCTCCCCTGGCTCAGCCTGAGACTGTGTCCTCTTGTTCTGGTGCTGGCTGCCTGGGAGAAGAGACCAACCTCTGCCTGTCTACAACCTCCCTTCAGGTAGTTGTAGACAGCAAGAAGGTCACCCCTGAGTCTCCTCTTCTCCAGGCTAAGCAACCCCAGCTCCCTCAGCCTCTCCTCATAGGGCTTGTGTTCCAAACCCCTCACCAACTCCATTGCCCTTCTCTGGATTCGTTCCAGCAAGTCAACCTTCCTTCCTAAACTGAGGGGCCCAGAACTGGACACAGTACTCGAGGTGCAGCCTAACCAGTGCAGTGTACAGGGGCAGAATGACCTCCCTGCTCCTGCTGGCCACACTGTTCCTGATGCAGGCCAGGATGCCATTGGCCCTCTTTGCTGCCTGGGCACACTGCAGGCTCATGTTCAGCCTACCATCAACCAGCACCCCCAGGTCCCTCTCTGCCTGGCTGCTCCCCAGCCACTCTGACCCCAGCCTGTAGCACTGCATGGGGTTGCTGTAGCCAATATGCAGAACCCGGCACTTGGTCATACGACAACTGCTAGAAAATTAAACTTCCTATTAGATAACCCTGGTCTTTATCAGTCAACACAGAAGCATGAATATACAAAAATCTCCCAGGCTTTTTAAGTCCAAACAATGAAAATCCAACTTTTTCCTCTGGAACTGAGTACAACTGAACCCAATTTACAGCTCATCTTCATGCAGCAGTTAACAACAAAGGCATCAACTCTCTCAGTTTTCACCCCTTGTGCTCCACTGGAACTGAATTTCACTTTCCCAAATGTCTTGTGTTTTACAAACAGATGCATATAAGGGGAAAATGTTGCTCTGGAAGGTCTGTAAGAAACTCATGATTGTAAATGCCATATAGTTAGAGCTGCCATTGACTCTTCAGCTGAAATCACAGAATGTTAGGGATTGGGAAGGGACCTCGAGAGATCATCCAGTCTGACTCCCCTGCCAGAGCAGGATCACCCAGAGCAGATCACACAGGAACACATCCAGGCAGGTTTTGAATATCTCCAGAGAGGGAGATTCCACAACCCCCCTGGGCAGCCTGTTCCAGTGCTCTGTCACCCTCACAGGGAAAAATTTTTTTCCTCCTGTTTCCATGGAACTTCCTATGCCTTAGCTTCCACCCATTACCTCTTGTCCTATCATTTGGCATACTTGATGTTTGCCAAGCGTGGCAGCTGGAGACCCTGGACTGGATGATCTTGGAGGTCTCTTCCAAGCAGCTATATTCTGTGTGTTTCTGTGATCTCATGCTTAGGAGGAGTGTCATAGATTATGATGCTTGGTAACACAATTACTTGCCATTTATATCCAGTTTTCTCACACCAGCAAACTCACTCATGATCAGTGCAGCTTGCAGTTTCAAAGTTAAACATTATAAGAAATTCTTATTGCAGTATTAAGTGCCCTGAGATGTTTTTCTTGCTGTTTTCAGAGAACTGTTACATGTGAATGTCGTGTGAAGCTCCCCTTCTGGTCTTCACTTTCTACTTTGCTGCACTGGATGCAATAGCCACCCATAAGGTACATCCGTGTACCACCAAGGATGTCTCATGATATTCTCTAATATATCCTAAACAACTTCTCTGTGATTTTAGAAGTCTAGGTAACTGATGTCTGACTGCAAAACTATTTGTGAGAACATGACAAGGCAGTTCACTAAATGGATAAATGGAATATTGTATTTACCAAGGTAGGAAGAAAAGCTGAAAATTGAGGCTCTACTGAACACAACATCAAATAGATGTGCTAAGACCTTTGTAAGAAGAGCAAGCTCAAAGGAAGTATGAGTTAGCTCAAAGGAGAGAGGGTCTTCTTCTAGGCATACCCTGAGGTTGAAGCTGGCACCATGATGATACTGCCACTGTTTGTCACTGTTTCACAATCCCTGCCTTTACACGAAACACAAAGCTAGTAACTGAATGAACGTTGAGACAAGAGAAAGAGGCTTCCTGGTTCATAGCTGCAGCATAATTACCAGGAGACTAAGAGGCAGTGAGAAAGAACAAGAGAAAAGTTAAGATTTTTATTATATCCCAAAACCTTCTCTTTCCATAAGCAGTCTCCAACAGATGTCAGGCCAAGATTAGTCAAAGCAAGCTGAAAAAGATTTTAGTAGGAAAAGATGCCATTATCTTCCCAGCCCATCCCACTCCATCCATGTGTTGGGTTGCACCCTTGTTTCTCACAGCTTGCATTAGAGCGTGCAAAGACGGGCTGCCAGCTATAAAGCCCCAAGAGGGTCCCACACAAAGCTTTTCCCCCAGTCAGCCTGACAGCAGGGCACCAAACTGCTATCAGGAATCTCATACTAGGGGTTGCCCACAGGCAAACAAAGTGCCAAATGAATGTATGCCTCCTGCAGGGCGTTAGTAGAGTAGCCAGGACACTGATAAACTCCTAACCTCCCTCCAACTTCCTTCACAAGCCAGCCCTAAGAGTTGAAATTGGCTGCAGTCCTCAACCATAACATTTGATATCCTTTCCAAGAAATGCACAATTAACTACAATAGCTTTGGATATTCAATATTCAAGGGAACAAGCACTGCTGGTGCCTGGGCGGTGATTCCATTCTTTGGTAGACTCAACATCAATGAAAGCATAGCACATGAACCTCTAAGATCATTAATTGATGAAAAATACCACACACATAAACCCCAAACAAAAATATACCCAAAAAAATTATCAAAACCACTCCCAAGGAAAGAAGAGAGAGGAGAGAGAGAGAGGAGAGAGAGAGAGGAGAGAGGAGGAGAGGAAGAGAGAGAGGAGAGAGAGAGATGAGAGGAGAGAGAGAGAGAGAGAGAAGAGAGAGGAGAGAGAGAGAGAGAGGAGAGAGAGAGAGGAGAGAGAGAGAGGAGAGAGAGAGAGGAGAGAGAGAGAGAGAGAGAGAGAGGAGAGAGAGAGAGGAGAGAGAGAGAGGAGGAGAGAGAGAGAGGAGAGAGAGAGAGGAGAGAGAGAGAGGAGAGAGAGAGAGGAGAGAGAGAGAGGAGAGAGAGAGGAGAGAGAGAGAGGAGAGAGAGAGAGGAGAGAGAGAGAGGAGAGAGAGAGAGGGAGAGAGAGAGAGGAGAGGAGAGAGAGGAGAACAAAAGTGAAAAAGGGCGAAAAAGGAAAAACCAATCACAGTAACTCTCAAACATTAACAAGGGCAGCATTTAATCATTGAATCCTAGAATGGCTTAGGTTGCAAACGACCTCAGAGATTACCCTCCTCCAACCAACCTCCCCACCATGGGCAGGGAGGAAGCAGCCACAACCTCCCTGGGCAGCCTATTCCAGGGTCTCACCATGCCTGTATTGAAGAAGTTCTTTCTAAGATCTAGTCTAAACCTACTCTCCCTCAGCTTCAAGCCACTGTCCTGTCTCTAGACACCCTTATGAAAAGCCTTTCTGCAGCTTTCCTGTAAGATCCCTTCAGGTACTGGAAGGTAGCTGTAAGGTTGTATCCCCCCACTCCAAGTCTTCCCTTCTCCAGGCTGAACACCCCCAGCTCCCTCAGCCTATCCTCATAGCAGAGGTGCTCCAGCCCTTCATCATATCTTCGTGGCCCTCCTCTGGCCTCACTCCAACAGCTCTGTGTCCTTCTTATGCTGGGGGACACCAGAACTGGATGCTGTATTGGAGGTGGGGTCTCATCAGAGCAGAGTCAAGAGGTAGAATTCCCTCTCTTGCCCTGCTGACCACACTCTCTTGCTGCAGCCTCAGACTGTGCATTGGAAGGGAGAGAAACTTCTGGACAAATTTTCTCTGTTGTAACAAACACCTCCAGTTCTGTCCTTTCACACATACAGAAGGATTCAGATTCTTAAGATAAGGGAGCAGACTGTGGTGCACAATTTGAGACATGCAAACTTTCTGCAAGGTCAGTAACCCCACTACTCCAGAGAGCAAATAACTTCTTATTAGAGGTGTAGAGAGCTCTATATGCAAGTGATGGGTCTCCATCCAACTGACTAAAGAAAGGCTGCCAAAAAACATCTATTTCTACAATCTCAGTGACCTCACATGTTTTCATTAAACATCTCAAATAAGATGAGAGATGAAAAGTGGCCTATTTATTGTATGCTAAAGCAATAAGAGGGCTTAATTTTTTACTGTTTTCCAAAGGGGTAATATGCTAGGGGTATATAATGTGGTCCATAAACTGCAGTTAACTGTCAGAAGAATAATCTCATGGAAAACTTTCCCCTGTTATGCTTTGGTTGTTTGCATTGTCCTTGCAGCAGGGAGCCATAACCGTGGGCCCACATGTCTCTGGTTCCAGAATTTGCACAAACACACAGCAAGACAGAGCTGTGCCCCACCAGCTTTACCATCCAAGGTGGTCCTAACGAGCCTGAAGTCAAGAACAGTGTTCAAACACCATTGCTAGCCTGGAGGATTCAAATCTTGACTAAAGCCAAATCTTTTACTACAGTAGGGATCATAGAATCAATAAGGCTGGAAAAGACTTCAGAGATCATCAAGTCCAACCTATCACCCAACACCTCATCACAACTAAACCATGGCTTCAAGTGTCACATCCAATCCTTTTTTGAACATCTTCAGGCATGGTGACTTCACCACCTCCCTGGGCAGCACATTCCAACGGCAAATCTCTCTTTCTGGGAAGAACTTTCTCCTCACCTCCAGCCTAAACTTCCCCTCACTTGAGACTGTGTCCTCTTGTTCTGGTGCTGATTGCCTGGGAGTACAGACCCCCCCCTGCCAGGCTACAACCTCCCTTCAGGGAGTTGTAGAGAGCAAGAAGGTCTCCCCTGAGCCTCCTCTTCTCCAGGATAAACAACCCCAGCTCCCTCAGCCTCTCCTCACAGGGCTGTGCTCCAGACCCCTCCCCAGCCTCGTTGTCCTTCTCTGGACACATTCAAGTGTCTCAATGTCCTTCTTAAACTGAGGAGCCCAAAACTGGACACAGGACTCAAGGTGTGGCCTAACCAGTGATGAGTTCAGGGCAGAATGACCTCCCTGCTCCTGCTGGCCACTCTATTCCTGATGCAGACCAGGATGCCATTGGCCTTCTTGGCCACCTGGGCACACTGCTGGCTCGTGTTCAGCTGCTCTCAACCAGTACCCCCAGGTCCCTTTCTGCCTGGCAGCTCTCCAGCCACTCTGACCCCAGCCTGTAGCACTGCATGTAGTTGTTATGGCCAAAGTGCAGCACCCAGCACTTGGACTTGTTGAATGCCATCACACTGGACTCTGCCCATCTGTCCAGCCTGTCAAGGTCCCTCTGCAGAGCCCTTCTACCCTCTAACTGGTAAAATGTTGTTTCCACCATAGTGAATTTTCTGACTGCAAAAGCTATGCTTGCTGCTGCTTCTCACTGGTTTCATTTATTAAGGAAAAAAGAAAAAACAAACAAAGGTTGCTGGAAATTACCTAAGTAGCATAAAAATACCCAAAGAGAAGCAAGGGAGTTGTGCTCAGCATGCCATCATTTGCAGAGAACATTCTCTGCCAGTTTGATTCTGCTGCTCTGCTCCATTCTGGTGAGACCCCAGCTGCAGTACTGTGTCCAAGTCTGCAGTCCTCAGCTCAGGAAAGACAGGGACCTGTTGAAACAGGTCCAGAGGAGGCCACAGAGATGGTCAGAGAGCTGGGACACCTCTGCTGTGAGGAAGGTCTGAGAGAGTTGGGGTTGTTCAGGCTTGAAGACCATAGTGTGGTCTTTCAGGGGGCCCATAAGATATAGAATATAGATATAGAATAAACCAGGTTGAAAGAGACCTTCAAGATCATTGTGTCCAACCCATCAACCAATCCAACCCACCCAAACAGCTAACCCATGGCACCAAGCACCCCAGCAAGTCTCCTCCTGAACACCTCCAATGATGGTGACTCCACCACCTCCCCAGGCAGCCCATTCCAATGGGCAATCACTCTCTCTGTTTAGAATTTCTTCCTAACATCCAGCCTAAACCTCCCCTGGCACAGCCTGAGACTGTGTCCTCTTGTTCTGGTGCTGGCTGCCTGGGAGAAGAGACCATCATCTGCCTGTCTACAACTTCCCTTCAGGTAGTCGTAGAGAGCAATAAGGTCACCCCTGAGTCTCCTCTTCTCCAGGCTAAGCAATCCCAGCTCCCTCAGTCAGAAAGATGGGGACAGACTTTTTAGCAGGGCCTGTGGCAACAGGACAAGGGATACTGACCTTAAACTCAAAGAGGAGAGATTTAGACTAGACAGAAGGAAGCAATGTTTTACAGTGGGGCTGGTAAAACACTAGCCTGGGCTTCCCAGAGAGGTGGTGGGTGCCTCATCCCTAGAAACTTTTAAGGTGAAGTTGGGTGGGTCTCTGAGTGAGCTGCTCTTTGGAGAGGAGTTGGACTAGATGACACTAAAAAGGTCCCTTCCAACCCAAACTATTCTGTGATTCTAACTCAGTTTCTCCTGTATGCAAAGCTCTAAGCACGTGAGTTCAGCTGGGTGCACCATCGCAGGCTGTCAGAGACACTGGCCCTACACACGCAGTCCTCAGGCACTCCTCACCCTACAATAAAATATCCTGGCAGCAATGCCACATATGACTCATGAGTGGTGGTTTCCTCCCCACACAAGCCAATTCTGCAAACATACCCCTTTGGTCCTGATGTTATCCTCCTGATGCTGTGCTCAAATGACAGTGGCATTTCATTCATTTCCTCACAAGGTAGGAAAACATGAAGCTATCAGAGAGTGCTGGCAACAGCCCATGAGGCCTCATTAAGCTTTTCTAGGCTTTGGGAATGAAGTCAAGGGAAAAAAAAACAACAAACCAACCATTAGGTTCTGATGTCTCGCCTTCCTAACATTTTGTTCACATCTAGATGAAATGCAATCAGTAAAAATAAATCATCTCTTTTTTCCCCCCAATCCTGTTTCCCTTTTCCTCCTTGCATTCCCTATGGGCACTCTGGCAACTTGACAAAATAGTAACTGAGAACAAGTGCTGCAGGGCCAAGTCCTGGCTGCAGCTGAACTCTATGCACCCTTGATTCCCCAAACACTGCCCTTGGGACCCTCGTTTCAGATTTTGCACAGAAGAGAGGAGGAGCTGCAGGAGTGTTCAGAAAGGCAGGAGAGCACACAGCCTCCCCAGGGCAAGAGGTGACTTCATCAGCCTCATCCTGTGTCATAGTATCATAGTATCAGTCTGAGTTGGAAGGGACCACAAGGATCATCTAGTTCCAACCCCCCTGCCATTGGCAGGGACACCCCACACTAGATCAGCCTGGACAGAGCCTCATCCAGCCTGGGCTTAAACACCTCCAGGGACAGCGCCCCAACCACCTCCCTGGACAACACATTCCAGGGTTTCACCACTCTCATGGTGAAGAACTTCCTCCTCACATCCAGCCTGAATCTCCCCACCTCCAGCTTCATTCCATTCCCCCTAGTCCTATCACTACCTGAGCTCTTGAGAAGTCCTTCCCCAGCCTTCTTGTAGCCCCCTTCAGATACTGGAAGGCCACAATTAGGTCACCTCAGAGCCTTCTCTTCTGCAGACTGAACAGCCCCAACTCCTTCAGTCTGTCCTCATAGGAGAGGTGCTCCAGCCCTCTGATCATCCTCGTGGCCCTTCTCTGGACACGCTCCAGCACCTCCACATCCCTCTTGTACTAGGGGCTCCAGAACTGGAGGCAGTACTCCAGGTGGGGTCTCACCAGAGCTGAGTAGAGGGGGAGAATCACCCCCCTTGACCTGCTGGCCACACTTCACCAGAACACCTGGTGACAAACTGCAGGGCTGGGACTGCTACAGTTAAAGGGATTCATATTTTGTTTTGCATTTCAGAGAGGGTAGGAAAACTCACTCAGAAGTCTCACATTTGCTTTTGGAAAATTAAGCTCTAAAAAGGCTTTTTTTTTTTTTTTCCTGTTTCTTTCCTTTATAGAAACATAGAAACTGCCATCTTAGATTAGAACAAACTTCCTTCTAGGCAAGTGTCTTCTCAATGGCAGCAGCCAATAACAGACACTTAAAGGGGGAAAATTAAAAATACAGAGCAAGCTCCATAGGTCTACTTCAGAATCATAAAATCATAGAATTGTTTTGGTTGGAAGGGACCTTTAAGATCATCAAGTCCAGCCATGAACCCAGCACTGCCAAGTCCACCACTGAACCATATCCCCCAGCACCACATTTGCTTGTCTTTTAAATCCCTCCAGGGATGGTGACTCCACCACTTCCCCAGGCAGCCTCTTCAAGGGCTTGACATCCCTTTCAGCAAGGAAATTTTTTCTAATGTCCAACC
This sequence comes from Melanerpes formicivorus, assembly GCF_026170545.1. Classification (NCBI taxonomy): domain Eukaryota; kingdom Metazoa; phylum Chordata; class Aves; order Piciformes; family Picidae; genus Melanerpes; species Melanerpes formicivorus. The sequence goes on from NW_027142500.1 coordinate 559,692, forward strand.
TAAACACCCCCCTGGTGCAACTGGAGGCCACTTCCTCTTGTTCTATTGCTTGTTAATTGGGAGAAAAGACCAACCCCCACGCTACTACAAACCTCCTTTCAGGTAGGTGTAAAGAAGGTCTCCCCTGTGCCTGGTTGTCTCCAGTCTAAGCAACCTCAATTCCCTCCCTCAGCTACTGCTCATAAGGCTTCTGCTCTAGAACCTTCACCAGCTTTGTTGTTCTTCTTTGGACACAGTCCAGTACCTCAATCATAGAATTGTTAGGGTTGGAAGGGACCTCAAGGATCAGCCAGTTCCAACCCCCCTGCCATGGGCAGGGACACCTCACACTACAGCAGCTTGCTCACAGCCACATCCAGCCTGGCCTTCAAAACCTTCCTAGAGGAGGCTTCCACCATCTCCCTGGACAATGTCCATCTTATAGTGAGGGACCTTTCCCTTTGAAGAGTAACTGGGGGGCTGAGCTGGTCCTGCCACACAAATATCTCTTTTAACACTCAAAAACATTTAACAAATTGTTAACTGTAAATGGCAAAATCAGAGGCCAGCACCATATTGTAAAGTGAGGACTGTTCTGTCCTGTGTGCACCCATGGATTCCCATCCATCTCAACTTCCCTTTGCTGTTTTGTCACCCTTTGTTCAGTCTCTTCAAGAGCCTTCTGCAACTCCTCTCAGGAAGCCCTCCTTGCTCCTGTACTGCACTAAAGAGATTAGGTCAGCAGCAGCAAAATGTCTACCAATTAGAATCATAGAATCAACAAGGTTGGAAAAGACCTCAAAGACCTCAAAAGACCCCAAAGATCATCAAGTCCAACCTGTCACCCAAGACCTCATGTCTACTAGACCCAAGTGGCACCAAGTGCCACGTCCAATCCCCCCTTCAGCCGTTCTCTAGATAATTCCTTAGCACATTGTCAAGTTCAGATCACAGAATTGTCAGGGTTGGAAACAACCTCTAAGATCATCCAGTTCCAACCTCCCTGCCATGGGAAACCCCACACTAGATCAGGTTGCTCAGAGCCACATCCAGCCTGGCTGCAAAAACCTCCAGGGATGAGGCTTCCACCACCTCCCTGGGCAGCCTGTTCCAGTGTCTCACCACCCCCATGGTGATCTTTGCAGGGATCTTCTGGTAACCTTTTTCCACTACAAGAATTACCATTCATTGTCACTACCTGTTAGCTACTTGTGGACAAGAAGAGTTTCTCCACAAACTCAGGGGCTGCATAGTTTCTTCAGTAGTTTTGGGTGAGGGATCATGTTGGCTGTCAGTTAGATCTCTCTGTCCACATACTTTTGATTCATTCAAAGTACTCCAGCATCTTTGCAAGACACACAACTCTTTTTCCTTATATCATAATTATCCTAATTTCATTTTTGAACAGTTTCTATTCATTTTCCTATTAAGCAAGGCAGTCACAACCATCTTCAGATGGGCTCAAGCCTCTTCATAATGTTCTCTAGGTACGCACCCCAATTCAAGAGAAACAGAAAAGCTTACAAGGAGCCTGAACTCAAAGAACATATTAAATTAATATCTCTATCCTCAACCCAGAAGCATTAATTTCCCTGTAATGCAGAATCATTTCATATACATTATGTATGTATACAAAATTTTCAGGCCACAGTCCAGCTACACATCCCCTTATGGAAATGAAAACTCAACCTCCAGCCTTATCAAACCAAGGCTTAGGAATCTTTTGCTATCCAGATCACACTAAACACTGTTTGCCAAAACAAATAAATTAGAGTTAGAACAGGAACAGAATAGAACAGGAACAGAATTAACCAGGTTGGAAAAGACCTTTGAGATCATCCAGTCCAACCTACCATCCAACACTATCTAATCAACTAAACCATGGCACCAAGTGCCTCAGCCAGGTTCTTCTTAAACACCTCCAGGGATGGTGACTCTACCACCTCCCTGGGCAGCACATCCCAGTGGCCAATCTCTCTTTCTGGGAAGAACTTTCTCCTCACCTTGAGGCTAAACTTCCCCTGGCACAGCTTGAGACTGTGTCCTCTTGTTCTCGTGCTGGGTGCCTGGGAGAAGAGACCAACCCCCACCTGGCTACAACCTCCTTTCAGGGAGTTGTAGAGAGCAAGAAGGTCTCCCCTGAGCCTCCTCTTCTCCAGGCTAAGCAACCCCAGCTCCCTCAGCCTCTCCTCACAGGGCTGTGCTCCAGACCCCTCCCCAGCTTTGTTGCCCTTCTCTGGACACCTTCCAGCAACTCAACATCTTTCCTAAACTGAGGGGCCCAGAGCTGAACACAGGACTCAAGGTGTGGCCTAATGTGGTTAATTTGTCTAAAACCTGTAACTACAAATTCTAACTGTTTCAATAACACTTCAATTTTATCCACCCCCCTCCCCCTCCAGTTGATTTCCTTTTAAGTGTCAAACTCCCAGACAAATCCTCACACTGGGGCTTGCCAAACCTATTCCAAAGTTACAGCACAGAACCAAATCATCAGCACAGCAGCTAACACACCTCTGCAGCCGTCCAGGACAAAAACTACATAGCCATCAGAGGTCTCTTCCACATGAATTTCAGCATCCAGGACAAAAACCACATAGCCATCAGAGGTCTCTTCCACATGAATTTCAGCATAATCTGTTTCCTTGCATTTGTATTTCCTCCTGGAAGGCAATCAATGCTAGCACTTCCCAGCAATTTATCCAGCTCTATCTCCCCCTCCAAACCACTCTGCCACCACTGGGGAATTAAGCAACAGGGAGAAACAAAGAGAAGCAACGCTGTCTCAGTCCAGCATTCTCCAGCTCACCGACTGCATCAGCAGCACCTCAGCAAAATGAGTGATTTAGAGCATGTTGCTTACTGCACTGATAGGAAAAAAACAGATGAATTTTCAACTTCTACTTGCACATTCTTGATGTTGATAAGCATGGCAGGTGGATCCATTTCTTAGTTATTTATTTCATCTAGTCTTTCTTTTTTTTTACATCTGATGGTCACTTCATTCTAAAGAGTTTGGAAGATGCAGTGCTGGTCCATAAAATGCATAAAGTTCAGGTGGTAGCATGCTTTGGCCTTAATTAAAGCAAATCCATGACATCCTGGCTTATATGAGGAAATATGTGGCAGAATGAATAGAAGAATTTCCTTGGTTTGTTTCTAGGATGAGGAGAAGCAGAAATAGCCAAAGATTACTACTCTGCTTTTTTGGTGCTCAGAAGAATGATTCCTATTCTGTCCAACCACACAAAAATATTGAGAAATTCCTGCTGATGGCTGACTATGACTACACCTTGTCCTAAAACAGGTCTGACAAAGTCATCACAGGAGATATCTTGCTGCATGAGAAGTAAACTACAGGAGAAACCTGTGAATTCGTGCATCTTCACTAGCTATCTAACACAGAATGGTCTGGGTTGGAAGGGACCTCCGAAGGTCATCTGGTCCAAACCCTCTGCAGTCAGCAGGGACATCCTCCACTAGATCAGGTTGTCCAGAGCCCTGTTGAGCCTCACCTTGAATATCTCCAGGGATGGGGCCTCAACTACCTCCCTGGGCAACCTGTTCCAGTGTTCCACTACCCATATGGTAAAGAACTTTTTCCTAACATCAAGCCTAAATCTCTTCTCTAATTTCAAACCATTGCCCCTTGTCCTAACCCTGCAGGCCTTTACAAACTGTCCCTTTGCAGCCCCTTCAGGTACTGGAAGGTTGCTATTAGGTCTCCCTGGAGCCTCCTCTTCTGCAGGCTGAACATCCCCAGCTCCCTTAGCCTGCCCTTGTAGCAGAGGTGCTCCAGCTCCCTAACCATTTTCCTGCCCTCCTCTGGACCTGCTCCATCAGGTCCACGTCCTTCCTGTGTTGGGAACTCCAGAACTGGACACAGTATTCCAGGTGAAGTCTCACCAGAGCAGAGGGGCAGAATCCCCTCTCTCCATTTCTGGCCACACTGCTTTTGATGCAGCCCAGGCTGCCAGCGGCTTTTTGGGCTGCAAGCTCACACTGCCTGCTCATGTCCCGCTTCTCACCCACCAGAACTCACAATGGTTAATGCCTTTTTCTATCCTCTGGTGACAGCCAAATCCTCAGCTGAGCAACTCCCAGCTTTGCCCTACCTCTGGCAATACAAATGTGAGCTGATAACATTTTCAGAAGAGGGAAATGGCAGGAAGGAAACTGCACCTTTGCAACGCTCACAGCAAGCTCCTCTCTGCTTGATGACCAGAGCACAGTCCTTGGACAGCGTGGGACACTTCTCCCTTCTGCATGTCACCTCCTTATTCTGGAAAAAGAAAATGAAAATTAACATGAAAAAACAGACAAAAAGCTTTTGCAAGCAGTCCAAATCCATGGCTACCAAGTCAGGAAATAACACACGAGATGAGGAATCTGCTCTTTTCCTTCAGTAACGGTCCTTGCGGTTCAAAACATCTTCCTCCTCTCCAAGGAATGAAGTAGAAAACAGTCCCTGAATTGTCCAGGAGCCCAAGTAAATGATGTTTAAATTCTGCCTAGACAATAGTTCATGACCAGTACAGAAAATATGCTCCACTAAAGAAATCCACACCACCTGAATAAAAACTAGCTGCATGATGTGCCTCTGAAAATATCCTTGGGGTCTTGAGGTGCTACCCCATGAACGGTCCACAAATCATTTCTGATGGAGCCAAAAGGACAGACGGCTGAGGAGGAGGAAGCAACCCCTGCCACTGCTGAAAGTCATTTTTGGCTAGTGGTATTACTAGCTCTACCCAGAGATCCTTCAAAAAGGCAGCTATGTACCATACTAGAAAAGAGACTACTGCAAGCCAGCTTTCTGCCCAAAATGCAGAGGATCAGTGAAACATCAAAGTATCATAGAATGCTTTGGGTTGGAAGGGCCCTGTAAAGCCCATCTAGTCCAACCTCCCTGCAGTGAGCAGGGACATTTTCAACTAGATCAGAGCCCCACACAACCTGATCTGCAGTGTTTCTGGGGATGGGGCTTCTACCACCTCTCTGGGAAGCCTGTGCCAGGGTTTCACCACCGTCACTGCAAAAAATGTCTTCCTTAGATCTAGTTTAAACTTCCCCTCTTTTAATTTAAAGCCATTACCCCTTGTCCTGTTGCTACAGGTCCTGCTAAGAAGTCTGTCCCAATTATTCTTATAGGGCACACTAAGGTCTCCCTGGAGCCATCTCTTCTCTCAGCCTTTCCTCATAGCAGAGGGATTCCAGCCCTCTGATCATTTTTGTGATCTCCTTTGGGCCTGCTCCAACAGGTCCATATCCTTCCAGAGCTGAGGACTGCAGACTGAGACACAGCACTGCATGTGGGGTCTCTCCCCAGAATGGAGTGGAGCAGGAGAATCCCCTCCCTCAACCTGTTGACTATACCACTTTTGATGTGCCCAGAGCATGGTTGGCCTGGGCTGTGAGAGCAAATTAACAGCACTTGTCCATCTTTTCATCCACCAGTACCCCCTAGTCCTTCTTTACAGGGCTGCTCTCAAGCCTTTATTTCCCCAGGACTTAGTGATACTGAGAGCTGCTCCAACCTAGGTGAAAGACTTTGCACTTGGTTTTGTTGAACTTCATGTGTTTCAAGCCGGCACACTTCTAGAGCTTATCCAGGTTGCTCTGGATGGCATTCTACTCCTCAGTCACGTCAACTGCACCACTCAGCTTGGTGCCACCTGCAAACTTGCTGAGGGTGCACTTGATCCTGCTAAGTCATTGATGAAGACATTAAACAGCACTGGTGCTAGCATGGACACGAGCAGGCAGAACCACTGTGCCTTATAGAATCATCTTGCTATGGCAAAAAGCCAGCACTGGACAGGGCCAAAGAGCAGACTGACAACATTGAGGAATGTCAATAGAGGATAGGCAGGCAGGAGAAATATTCCATTTATAGCCTGCCTTGCCCCTGTAGGGTCAGCCCATCTGGTCATCCTGTGCCTCCAATGAGGGCAGAAAACAAAGACTGGGGGCGTTTCTTTCCATGAAATTGTGCTACTTGAAATTCCTGACCAGAAGCAGCCCTCTGAACTCAGCTCCACTATAATTAGTAGCTCACTTCATTAAGTGACACAGGTGGCCATCTACTAGATGCAAGCACCCACCTCACCCAGTCTTATGACTTAATTAGAGGCCAAACAAACCAAAGGGCTAGAAAAACGTGAATCATGAAACTGGAGGAAAAAGAAGCTCTGCTCTCCTATTCCTTCTGGCTTGCTCCCCGTGGCCTTATTCAAGGACAGCACAGAGCTTTTATTACACTCCAGCTCTTTGTCTGAAATCAGAGGTTTGCTTTCTTCAAAGTCACTGCCTGATCTGATGGGAGCTATAAAGGCACTTCAATCTTATCAGTGTAAATGAGGACTCGCCGAGCCCCTGTGAGATCAGCGAATGGGAATCAGGCTCCAAAGCGCAGCTGCAGCGACACAAACGACTACTGTCAAAAGCCAGGTCACTGCTACGTGCTCCTGCTCTGCATCACTCCAGCATGACAGAGCAGCCATAAATGCAGTTTAACAGGCAAGTTAAGCTGAATTTATGGCAGCTTTGTGGCTCTGGACTGGCACAAAGCAGCCACGGTACAGCTGCGCAACTGGCTTGACAAACTCCTTTTTGGAGCACGGGGTGAAGTCTCGATTCCCTTTACATGCACACAGTGCCCCCTGACTTTGCCTCCCTAATGCCTCCTGAAGAGTCAACCAAACTGACTGCAGCCTGTATTTTAAAGGGTTCTGCTAAGATCTGATTCTCTTTAACAAGGGTTTGCTCCAGGGAAGACTTAATAAACTTAGCGGCTCCATTACCTTGATCTGTGGGAAAATCTTCTGCAGGGTGAAAGTGTGGTTGAAGGAAGTGTGAGAACCAGAGCAGAGGATGTTCCTTAGGAGAGCATGATTGACACAGCTGCAGCACACACCATGGACTTGTGAGATGCACAGTGCCCTTCTGGGTCTACCTGGCTGTGCTGAAGCCCTGCCCAGGGGTCTGGAAGGCAGCTACTCATTGGCCTCCCTCTTCAAGACAGGACATTATTACCCCAAAGAGCACTGAGAGGGACAAGAGGTAAAACACAGCTCCATATCTCACCACAAGGACAATCAGCCATTGGAATAATTTCCCCAGGGAAGTGGTGGAGTCCCCAGCATTGGAGACTTTTGAGGTTCAGCTGGATAGGGTGCTGGGCCAGATTGCCTAGACTCTGGTTTTGCCAAGAAAGGTTACAGTATCACAGTATCACCAAGGTTGGAAGAGACCTCGAGGATCATTGAGTCCAACCTGTCACCACAGACCCATGACCAGACCATGGCACCAAGTGCCACGTCCAATCTCCTCTTGAACACCTCCAGGGATGGTGACTCCACCACCTCCCTGGGCAGCACATTCCAATGACGAATGACTCTCTTGGTGAAGAACTTTCTCCTCACCTCCAGCCTAAACTCCCCCTGGCGCTGCTTGAGACTGTGTCCTCTTGTTCTGGGGCTGGTTGCCTGGGAGAAGAGACCAACCCCTTCCCGGCTACAACCACCTTTCAGGTAGTTGTAGAGGGCAATAAAATCACCCCTGAGCCTCCTCTTCTCCAGGCTAAACAATTCCAGCTCCCTCAGCCTCTCCTCACAGGGCTGTGCTCAAGGCCTCTCCCCAGCCTTGTTGCCCTTCTCTGGACACATTCCAGTATCTCAATGTCCTTCTTAAACCGAGGGGCCCAGAACTGGACACAGGACTCAAGGTGTGGCCTAACCAATGCAGAGTCCAGGGGCACAATGACTTCCCTGCTCCTGCTGGCCACGCTATTCCTAATGCAGGCCAGGATGCCATTGGCCTTCTTGGCCACCTGGGCACACTGCTGGCTCATGTTTAGTCGGCTGTCGACCAGCACCCCCAGGTCCCTCAGGTCAGACCAGATGATCCTTTAGATCACTTCCAACCTGGGGTTCTGTGATTTCTTTTTGTTCCCTGATTCCTAAGAGACTCCTGGGGCAGATGTCTCATGCAGCCCAGCTTCCCAGGCAGCTTCTCACTCTGTCTTCTGAGTGCTGGCTGCCTGCCTCTGCCCTCAGGTACATCCTGACATGGTTGTTTCTTGTTGGCAATGCCAAATGTTCCTAAGGGACCGTGACACACACATGCCAGATGGAATACTTGCTATTTGCTGTTCCTAAAGAAAAGCCTCCTGCTTGCCCCACATCACTTAAACCAGAAATCTTCACTAGCAATGATGAGTTTGGTACCATTGAACCAGCCCAGAGGGGCAGTCAGATTTGGATCTTACTCTTCTTCCTTTGTCACCTCAACACCAAAACTCTTTCCAAAAAACACAAACATGCTGTTGGTTTCTCTTAATGCTGCATCTTGTGGAAAACTAGGCCAGCAGATGTGGAGGAAAGGGTTAATGTCCCATGCTGATCAGTCATAGGACAGCATCAGATAAAACAGGCTTGGTAAATCATTGTTTAGTCTACTGCAGTCAGGCATTATCCACTGGAGATCTCCTAGGCCCACTGGGTGTAAAAGTACAAAGGTAAGGCAAAGAGTAACTGTCACCAGGAGCTTTTTTCTTTCTTTCTTTCCTTCACCCTGTCACCCAAGACACTGCTTTTAATGTCTATTGTCCATCTGCTGGTTTCAGTTTTGCTTCTTTCTTTCCTCTCATTCAACAAGGGCAAAGCAGAGGGTGAGAACAAAGGGACTTGACCAACAAACCCTTTCTCTCCAAACATGTCTCCTCCTACCCTCAGTAATCACAACACTTCACTACTTGTCCCAGGCATACACGTAAAGAGCTGCTAAGTAAAGAGCTTGCAGCCCGCAAAGCCAATCAGCTCCTGGGCTGCATCAGGAGAAGTGTGGCCAGCAGGGCAAGGGAGGTGATCCTCCCCCTCTACTCAGCCCTGGTGAGACCCCACCTGGAGTACTGTGTCCAGTTCTGGAGCCCCTAGTACAAGAGGGATATGGACGTGCTGGAAGGTGTCCGGAGAAGGGCCACAAGGATGATCAGAGGGCTGGAGCACCTCTCCTATGAGGACAGACTGAAGGAGTTGGGGCTGTTCAGTCTGCAGAAGAGAAGGCTCCCAGCTGACCTCATTGTGGCCTTCCAGTATCTGAAGGGGGCCTACAGGAAGGCTGGGGAAGGACTTCTCAGGATCTCAGGTAGTGATAGGACTAGGGGGAATGGAATGAAGCTGGAGGTGGGGAGATTCAGGCTAGATGTGAGGAGGAGGTTCCTCACCATGAGAGTGGTGGCACCCTGGAATGGGTTGTCCAGGGAGGTGGTTGGGGTGCCGTCCCTGGGGGAGTTTAAGAGCAGGCTGGATGAGGCTCTGGCCAGGCTGATGTAGTGTGGGGTGTCCCTGCCCATGGCAGGGGGGGTGGAACTAGCTGATCCTTGTGGTCCCTTCCAACCCTGAATGAAACTATGAAACTAAGTAGCTGCGTGGAGGAGGGCTGCATTACCAAGCCTCCATCTGTGTTAACAGCATCTCTGAAGCTGTTGAAAGCTCTCAGAGACTTTGATTTTTGTTGGTCTTAAGAGAAAACTTCTTAGATGACAACACTTCAGGAGCCAACACTTATGGGAGGGTAGGGGGTCGGGGTTCCCCCTCCCCCCCTTTTTGTTTAGAGTACATGCACCCTGGCACTGAGAGGTGCAGAACAGACACATAGCTTATAAACACATAAACTGTTTGCTAAATCAGAATCCTGGGAGTCAGTCAAAATCCATAATAGGATCCCAAGATTCATAATAAATAACTTTTAATTATAGTCCTGCACAATAGTTATTTTAAACAGATGGTTTATAAATTCACATCTGGGATTTTTTTTTTTTCATTTAGTGCTCAGGCACACACAGAGAAAGGGAGAGAACCTCAGGGTTTTATTAGTGCTGGGAAAAAAAAGAGACCTTTTGGGGTTTTTTTTTGAACAAGGTCAGGCTGATGCAGAACAATGCTGCCACAGCTGACGCAGCTCCCGTCAGCGCTCCGCCTGGCAATGGCTTTGCGCTGGAATCCCAGGCTCCCTCAGAAAGGAAAGCTTAGGGAAGTGCCACAGGATCACACTGAACTCCTCTCCTCTTCCCTCACCATGCCCAGCTGCTGGAGACCTTGTTCTCTAATGCACCTGGGAAAAGATCAGAAAGTTTTGCTGGGTGCCCACATTGCTGTATCAGGTAGTGATAGGACTAGGGGGAATGGAATGAAGCTGGAGGTGGGGAGATTCAGGCTGGAGGTGAGGAGGAGGTTCTTCCCCACGAGAGTGGTGAAACACTGGAATGGGTTGTCCAGGGAGGCGGTTGAGGCCCTGTCCCTGGAGGTATCACAGTATAACTAAGGTTGGAAGGTGTTTAAGACCAGGCTGGATGAGGCTCTGGGCAGCCTGATCTAGTGTGGGGTGTCCCTGCCCATGGCAGGGGGGTTGGAACTAGGTGATCCTTGTGGTCCCTTCCAACCCTGACTGATTCTCTGATTCTGTGATTCCCTCCCACGCTTTGCCAGTGGGAACCAAAGGTCTCTAACTTGGCATGCAGAGGTGATGTCAAATTCCCATCCAGGAAAGATACACTAAGCAAACCTAAAAACCACTGTTCCTGCTTCATGATGCCTTTACTACAACCTCCTCTCAAGGCAATTTGTTCACCTTCTACACACACCTCTTATTTTTTACCGTCCATCAAAAGAACTCTGCACAACTCTGCCCATTCCGGTGACAAACTATATCAAACTAATGGCCTTAAACTCATCTGGTACAGCTAAAGAAAATGCCAACATAAAAAGGAGGGGAAAGAAAGAAAGAAAGAAAAAACAAGCACTATAAAGAAATCTGAATATTTGGCAGAGGTCTTGGAGAGGACGTGTGCCAAACCACAGCTTGGAAGCCACAGCCAACTTTCTACAGGGTTCCCCACTGGGCTCCTGCTGGCTCACAGCAGCCATCAGGAGGATGGCTCTTTTCAACCTAGTTTTGACTTGGAATAGTTTAAAAAAAATCAATCAATCAATCAATCAATCAGGAGTCTGCTGCTTGACTTCAGAGCTGTAGCAAGGAGTGTCTCCAGCAGCAGCACCCTGAGCCCACTGCTGCACTGTCAGCTTGCTGCTGAAGAACTTGCAGATGCGAGTTCTCAGGGGGCCAGAGTTCTATGGTGGGAGTCTCAGTCTTGCCCTTTTTATTTTTTCCCTTTTATGTATTTGAAAGCACTTTCAGGAGGCTTGCACTGCATTTCTGATAGCCTGAGGTTATTAACTATTTATATTGAATACAATATATCGAATATTGCTTCAGCTTTCAGTTAACCAAAAAAGGCTGTGGGGAGAAAAATAATAGAAGTAATGGAGAGAGATTAGGTAGAAATACAAGCTACCATTAATGGTAGTAATCCCCAAAACATTCATTTTTTCACCATTATTCATCATAGGAACTCTGACTCCTCACCAAGCAGTTCAGAGTGTCCTTAATTATTCTGCTGGGAGAAGCCCGTGGGGGTCATCCACCAACACAATACCAATTTCCAAACAATGGCAAAAGCTCCCCCTGGGGAATCTGAGATGCAGCTTGCAAATATGCACAGATGACCTCAGGAGAAGAAAAAGCCATTTAAAATTCATGAAACAAGTGCACTCAAGTCACAGCAGCAACATCATCACCACAAGGCACAGGGCAGGCTCACACTGCGTGCCACCACCTGCATGTTCTCTGGCCACACTGCTGGCTCTCTGACAGCTGTTGCACATGGTCTCTCAAATGCACACAGAGATCAAGCCACACGGGCCACAGGAGCTAAGGTTTGGGTCAGTGCTGATCCTTAGCAAAACTTGGGAGCAACCAGGTGTGGTGGTGTCTCAGCACCCATGCTTACGTGCAGACATCAACGTTGGGCCAAGTGGAGCTTGAGAACAAGCTCAGACATGTGTGTAACTCCTGCTCTAGACAAATCCTGAGGCACTTTCTGAAAATACTACCCTTGCTCCTTTGGCACTCCTGGCTGGAACACAGTGTCTTGGGTCCCACTTACAAAGTTCCCTTTAATTAGAGGAGTTGGTGCAAGCAAGCAATCCCTCCTGGTACTAGAGGACTGCTGTCTTCCCTGAGCGTTTCTCTGCCTGAGCAAAGAGCTGCACATTTTGGCTTCAGCTGACACCACTCCCCAAGGAGAGATGTTAGCAGACATTTCAAACCTGAGAAAAAAGGTCTCATGTCCCTTGTTCCCCTCCACTTAGCTGGGTTGGTCTTTTTCCTTGCAAAAACCAAATGTTGTGGGTACAACAGCAAAAAAGGGTTTAACACACTAGGTGTGGGTTTCAAATTCAGAGTGAAAAATAAAACCCAAACAACATTTTTCTATGAAACAAAGTCTGGCCTCTGCAAAGCAATAAGAGTTCTCTCTGGTTACCCACACAAACCCACAGGCCCCACAAAGAGAAAAGTCCTGTTACGAGCTTCAAGGGTCCCTTTTGACCCCATGCATTCTGTGTGCTCCTGTGATTTTAAGCATCACTCCAGCTTTCAATGGGAGGAGACTCACAGGAGTCAAGCCAAACATGGACATCAGCACTTGGAGCTTTAGGTCCTTGGCCATGGCACAAGCTGACTGTGATTTCAGCATGAATTTCTTTAGACAATGTTTCATCAGGAACAAACAGCTCAGGCCAGAGTCTTGCTTTCCTTTTCTTGAGCAGCCTCTGGTGCCACGAATAGAATAGGAATAGAACAGAACAGAACAGGAATAGAATTAACCAGGTTGGAAAAGACCTTTGAGATCATTGAGTCCAACCTATTATCCAACACTATCTAATCAACTAAAACATGGCACCAAGCACCTCCTCCTCCATGTAACCTCTTTAGTTCATCCAGTCTTTCCGAGGGCAGGCTGCAGCTCTCCCTGCCACGGTGCTCAGCCAGCATCAACCACCCCATTCATAATTCAAGCTCTTCCTGCTCTTTAGGGAAGATAATTAAAGCAAAGGCACTGCTGTAAGAGAACACCAAATTTCCCTGCAAATGGGTATTCCCCCGCTGCTGTGGGGATGGCAGGAGGAGTATGTGCAAGTCATCAGGACACATCACTCACAGCCTCTCACAGTCTACAAATACAAATCTTACTTTAAACTGTGCTTAATGATGTTCACCAGCACGAGGACAGTGGCCTTGGTGGCCTGCTGCAATGCTGACAGTCCCTGACAGCAGCCTACTGCACTACTATGTGGTGAAAAGAAAAGGGCTTTCCTCCTCTTACATTTGTTTGTGACAACACAACTGCTAAGGCTGCAGCTGGGACCAGGGTCCCATTGCATCAGACATCATCTGAGCATCATGCAAGGAGTACACCTCTGCTTCAGTCAGCTTACTGACACAGAAGACACAGCCAGAGCAGGATCTAGACCACTTAGCTCTTGGTCTCCCTGCCTCCACCTCAACATGCCAATCCAGATTAGAGCTCTTCAGCTGTGAAGTTAAAGACAAAAGTCTTTACCTGTCAACAGAACAGCATGGTGGTCTCCTAGCAATAACAGATATGGTCTTCATAGCTTCTAGTTTAGCCCAACAAGCCCCCTAGCACAACCCAGGTTTCAGGGAAGAGGAGGCTCTTGAGGGAGACCACACCTTTGCATCATATAAGATGAATGCATTTAAAATTCATGGGTTTTTTTCCCATAGAGTTTAATCTATTTAAACCCCAAAATAAATAAATGAATAAAAATTAACATTTTTTCCCTATTTTGTCAATAAAGACTGTATTAATTATCAGTCCTCCCAATCTGATACCAATACCCTAGAAATCAGCAGTCACAAGCAATACCTGGTAGTTCAAAGCTCAGGGCGCAAACTTCTTATTGTGCTGCTGGAAGAGGTCACAGCTCAGTGGCCCAGCCCTAGGAGCTGCATTCTAGCACTTACTGGATGTTTCCAGTCACATAGAATCAACCAGGTTGGAAAAGACCTCAGAGATCATCAAGTTCAACCTATCAACCCAACATCTGATGACTATCTAAACCATGGCTTCAAGTGCCACATCCAAGCCTTTATTGAACACCTCCAGGGATGGTGACTCCACCACCTCCCTGGGCAGCACATTCCAATGGCCAAGCTCTCTTGCTGGGAAGAACTTTGTCCTCACCTTGAGGCTAAACTTCCCCTGGCACAGCTTGAGACTGTGTCCTCTTGTTCTGGTGCTAATTGCCTGGGAGAAGACACCAACCCCCACCTGGCTACAACTTCCCTTCAGGTAGTTGGAGACAGCAAGAAGGTCTCCCCTGAGCCTCCTCTTCTCCAGGCTAAACAGCCAGCAAAACTTTTCAGGTGATAAGTGCCCGACTCCTTTTGAGCTAAATGAGAGAGTATAAGCCTGGTTTACCCTGACTGAAGCTGATGTAACAGAATTCCTTCTCCCAGAGGAGTGACAGGCAGCTGAGAGCCATAAAATCTTCTCCTACCTTAGTTTGATTAAGAGCCCACCTGCACACAGCTGGAGCCAGCAGATGAGGCTCAGCATCACTGCCTGGGTGTATCAGCTCCTAGTGCACGCTGCCCTGATGACCACCCCCCCCCCTTTAAGTGTCATAGTGGGTGGCTTGTAGAAGGAAAAGTTTGCTCATACCATCCCTGAGTCAAATTGTTGTAAATTCCAACAACATTGATTGTTGAAGATGGCACTGACAAATTATCAAGCTGATTGTACACAGGATATGAGAGAGAGAGAGAGAGAGAGAGAGGATGTTAGGGGTTCGAAGGGACCTCTGGAGATCATCTAGTCCAACCCCCCTGCCAGAGCAGGACCAGAGAATCCAGCACAGGTCACACAGGAACACATCCAGATGGAGCTTGAAAGTCTCCAGAGAAGGAGACTCCACAGCCTCTCTGGGCAGCCTGCTCCAGTGCTCTGTGACCCTCACCTCACAGTGAAGAAGTTCCTCCTCATGTTGAGGTGGAACCTCCTGTGCTGGAGTTTATATCCACTGTCCCTTGTCCTATCACAGGGTGCAACTGAGCAGAGCCTGTCCCCTTCCCCTTGACCCCCAGCCCTCAGCTATTGATAGGCATTGATTAAATTCCCTCTCAGTCTTCTCCTCTCCAGGAGAGGAGAGCCCCAGGGCTCTCAGCCTCTCCTCACAGGGCAGTACTCCAGTCCCTTCATCATCCTTGTAGCCCTCCCCTGGACTCTCTTGAGTAGATCCCTGTCCCCCCATGAACTGGAGCCCAAAACTGGATGCAATATTCCAAGTGAAGTCTCGCCAGGGCAGAGCAGAGGAGAGGAGAACTTCCCTCAACCTCCCTTTAGAGAGGGTAAAGCAGATTGTGCCAAAGGGTTGAAGTCAATTATTCAGTCTCTCGAATCCAACACATTTTAGGTCAGTGTCACATCCTGTCCCATCTCAAAAATTAACCCAATCCCATTAGAGAGTGTACTAACCATAGCCTCCTTTAATTTCTTAACTACCTCCATCCTGCTCCTCTAAGACTGCATTCAGCTTATTTTCCAGCAGGCATTGCCAATGAGAGAATAACCAAAGCCATGAAAGCAATAACAAAAGTACTTCAAAACCTGAGTTCATGGGTTCAGAATGCCTTTTTTCTTTTTTTTTTTTGGACAGCTGTATCTCCTATTACAGACCAGGCTCTGACTGATAGCAATTTTTCTCCTCCCCCCCCTACTCTGCCCTGGTGAGGCAGCATCTGAATATTGTGTCCACTTCTGGGGCTATCAGTTGAAGAAGGACCTCAGGGAGCTGCTTGAGAGAATCCAGCACAGAGCCACAAAAATGCTTGAGTGGAACATCTCCCTTATGAGGAGACACTGAGGGAGCTGGGGCTCTGTAGCTTGGAGGAGTCTGAGAGGTGACCTCATTCATGTTTATCAATATGTAACGGGTGAGTGCCCAGAGGCTGGAGCCAGGCTCTGCTGGGTGATGCCCAATGACAGGACAAGGGGCAATGGTGGAAGCTGAGGCACAGAAAGTTCCATGGAAACAGGAGGGGAAATTTTTTTCGCTGTGAGGCTGACAGAGCACTGGAACAGGCTGCCCAGGGGGGTTGTGGAATCTCCCTCTCTGGAGATATTCAAAACCCACCTGGATGTGTTCCTGTGTGACCTGCCCTGGGTGATCCTGCTCTGGCAGGGGGCTTGGACTGGATGAGCTTTCAAGGTGCCCTCCAGCCCCTAACATTCTGTGATTCTTCTACTGCTGCAAATGAAAACTCCATTTGATATTTATTCTACAAAGATGCATTGATTGTTATTTGATAAACACCATTTCTTCACATTTTTGACAGGCTACAAGCTACAAATAAAATACCCAGATGATAGTTACCTGTCATGGAATCTTTATTGCCTCGTCTTTCTCTCTCTCTCTGAAGTCTGCTTACTCAACCCCTGCACCAGACATCTAAGCAGTGGTAAATGCTCTAGTTTTGGGCTTGAGCCTGTTCTAAAGACTTGGAACAAAGCAGCCCTTGAGGCCAGGTACTTCTTAAAGAGTTTAAAAAGCCCAATGGGCCTCCTAACTTACTCTGCAACAAGTCGTATCCCATGAAGAAACTCACTTCTGGACAACACAAAAACAAAGTTAGATTAAAGAAAAGAGCAGGGGAAAAGGCAAGGTCCCCTGCTGCTCTGTCTGGCCAGAATCATGTCTTTTACTGCCCATATCCTCTCCAGAAACGATGCTCTCGTGATGTATTACCCTAATACATCACCAAGTGACAGCTTTCTCATGATACTGTATCCTCAAAGATGTGATGCATGCCAGAAGCAGCAACAGGAGATCTCAGCTGGGGGAGGGAAAGGTTGGGGAGGGGGAGGGGTTTATTTGCCACCAAATTTTTAACCTACACTTTTGTTGTTGTTTTAATGTTATTTCATCAGGAAAATCCCTGTCAGCCCTAGCTTCATACTCCAGGGGACTCCTAGAAGTTTTGCAGTAGTAGCACAATTTTAAACTGGAAAGCAGAAAAGAAAAGGGGGGGAAAAAAACAACCCAAAACAAAACCAAAACCCACCCTTCATTTAATCAAAGCAATTTTTTTGAAATAGGACCAAAACACTTGAGGAACAACAAGCAAATAAAAATAGTAGCCCAGAAGAAAGCAGCACGAGTCTGGTTTCCATTATAAAATCGAGGCAAGACTCCTCCAGACGCTGCTGGTTTAATGAACTCACAAGAAAACTGAGTCCTGACCCTGCATTTGTTTTCTTATGTGATCTTGCCTGTGCTACACAATGGTACTAGGGGGAAAAAAAAAAACCACTAAAACCAAACAACAAAGAGCTTGTTCAAGGCAGGCTGCAAAGAGAAAGGACAGCCCCCAGCTCCTGTCCCAGAGAGGAGTTGGAAGAGACAAGGACCAAGAGCACCTCACAGGCAGAACTCCCTGAAGAGGGCAAGAGTTTGGGGGATCTTTTAATGCTGCCTTCAACTCAGAGGATCTCACTTTTTTTCCTCCCCCTCTGAAAGTAGTAAAATCTCAGAGGGGCAGCTGGGAATCCTAACTGATGGGCAGCTCATCTTCAAGCAGGCTCCATCCAGTCAGTGCCAGCAAGAGAAGGCTCAAGGTCAGAGGAGCTCGGTTAGAAAGATGTCTGCCACGATGTGTTTCTACTCCGCATCCACTCACACTTCTGACGGATGCAAAGTTTCCATCAGCTGCCAGGAAGGAAGGTGGAATCAGCTTTCCTTGGTTGTGATCAGCTTGCATTGCCAAATTAAGATTGTGACTTTTCAAGCCTTCAGCCAACACTGCAGCTACCAGGAGAAAAAGGGTATTTTGACGTGGGAACCAAACAAAGGAGATATGGAAGTCATTGAGAGGAAACTGAAAGCCAAAGCTGTCAGAGTCACTTTCACAGTCCTCGGGCTGACTTTGACCATGTTTTGTGGCCTGGCCTTTGCTGGTTTTGGGTGAGATGTAGCAGCCCTCATTCACAGCAGTGATCACTTAGCCACATGACAATAGCGTTGCAGTCAATGAAACCACCCACATGCGTTCGGAGGTTTGAGCCGAGCTCTTTGGCACAGAAACGTGCACAGTGCCCTATGTACTGAGAAGACCCAGTTAATTAAACAGTTATTTTTAAATGCTGCTCTGGAAAGAAGTTTACTGTCCAAAAATAAGAAGTTAACATTGCACAACCCCTTTCTGCTTGAAAAATCCAGCGGTTAAAACATGTTTTTTTGCATAATCACAGCCCTGCAGGGACAGTTCTCACTTCTGAAAGGCAAATTCCCTTCTTTCTGTTTTGCACATGTACAAACAAACAGATTCTGGTATGCCCAAAGCTTGCAAATCTCAGCTATAATAATACATTGAATAGAAGCCATAGAAGCAGATTTCCCTCTCCCCCCCCACCCCCTCCTTCCCTCAGCCTGCGCTCTCTTCACTCCTTCCTTTCCCCTGCCCCACTCGCACTGCTGGAAGTAAAAAAAATACCTGTTTCTGACAAGTAAATGGAGCTGACATTAGAGTGAAGCTCCAAGGTGAAGGTGGTATGCAGAAGCCATTTGTCATCTTGACAAAATTATTTTCAGTCACCAGTGGGACACTTTAAAGCTATCTGAGCAGTTGGCCTTGACCACCAGCGTTTCTGGCGGCTTCTAAAGGGACTCGTGGGACCCAGAACACAACCTGCTTTTGGAAGTTGCTCCTGCAGTGATACCTCTTGATAGATATAAAGGCAGTGTGATGTATCAGGTGCCATTAAGATCTTTGCTAGCAGGTTATATTTACATAAGTATGGAGCACAGATAGCATCTTGTTAACTCAATTAATGAGGCTCAAATGTCAGGAAAGGGATTATGCCTGGCTGGAAGTTCACAGGGCTCACAAGGCAGCCAGAGATGATTTAATTGTGTGATACAGCATCGAGAAGAGCAAGAACTCAGTCAGCAATGCTACTACCCAGGGAGCCAAGGGGGAAACACAGGGGAGGTGGAAAGATGATCTGAAATCCGAAGGTCTCGCACCTTTAGCACAAGAAGGACTCTTCTTGATGAGAGACTCAAGTGCCATATGAAAATGAGAACCCGAGGCTGAAGTGAAAAATACTATGAAGTATCCATTTAAGGTCTTGGAAACTTAGATTTTTATTAGCAGTACCTTCCTCTGCAATACAAGAAAGTCCTCATTGCCAAGTCAATGGTCTGGGTTGGAAGAGGAACAACATTTCATCCTCTCTGTCCACACTGCTGCATTTCACATGGCAATTGAAATGCACTTCTCTAGTCTAGAGAACAGAAGATTTCCTGCCCAGGATGAGATCACCCGTCTCTGTCTCCATGACTCTTGATATACTGGACAATAACCTGCTTCTCTCCCACAGCCTCTAAGTATGAAGCTGCACAACATAAGAGGAGATGCTCCTGTCACCCAGTGAACCCGAAATGGTACAACGTGATGTACTTGACCTCAAAACAGAGACAGGGGTTTAGGGTAAGGTCTCATTCTTAGCAGCTCCTTTAAGCTCTCTGCTCAGCAGGCCACCTCTAAGAAATCTCTGTTCTGAGTTGTCTTCTCAGTGGAGAACACAAGCCAGTAAGCCACATCCTAAGCACTACTCAGTAGATTGACCTAAATCTTTGGATGGTAACAGTACCTTGAGGCCACAGTCACAGATCGTCTACCAGCACACAGCAGTAATATTAAAGTCTCCAGAAGATGCTTAAGAGCCTTTTAGACTCCTGGTTCCATACACAGCTTTCCTGGAGTCACATCACATCCACATATTCTCAACACAAGCTGTCTCACCAGGAGTTTCTGTGCTGTCTTCTACACAAGGGATGACACCCAGCAAACAGGCTGGAGCTGCCCACTCATCTCTCATCTTTAGATGGCTGCTTTCCAGCCAACCTCCCTTTTGTTGCAGGTGATTTGCTTGATTTCACCCTTTTTGGCTCCCACCTTTGTATATTTCCATATATGAACTGGTTTATTTAATTATGTTAAGCTATTAATTTTATACCCAAATGACAGCACCAGAACAAGAGGACACAGTCTCAGGCTGCACCAGGGGAGGTTCAGGCTGGAGGCCAGGAAGAAGTTTTACACAGAGAGAGTGATTGCCCATTGGAATGGGCTGCCCAGGGAGGTGGTGGAGTCACCATCACTGGAGGTGTTCAGGAGGAGACTTGACAGGGTGCTTGGTTGCATGGTTTAGTTGGTTGGGTGGTGTTGGATGATAGGTTGGACACAATGATCTTGAAGGTCTCTTCCAATCTGGTTTATTCTATTCTATTCTATTATACAGAGCTTCAGGTGCCCAGTGTGCACCCCCTCATGGAACAAGTAGGACATGAAACCACTCGAATATCTTACCATCATGGCCTAGACTTCTATCTGATTTTTACATTTCCACTTCAGATTGATTTTTGGGTCAAACAGTTTTTGCTTTTAAGGACTTGAAACCTTGCCAAGTTAGATCAGACATACACAGATATTTTTTCCCCATACAGATCACAGTATCACAGTATCACTAAGGTTGGAAGAGACCTCGAGGATCATCGAGTCCAACCTGTCACCACAGACCTCATGACTAGACCATGGCACCAAGTGCCACGTCCAATCCCCTCTTGAACACCTCCAGGGATGGTGATTGCATGCTTTGTCTGCTCCCTCCACGTTTTCATGTTAAACAAGCTCTGGTTCAGTATCAGTGCACTATGCAGCATCTCAAGTGTCCACATCAGCAAGTTTCTCCTGAAGTGCTGAAGGCACTTAGTGCACAGACTGACTATGCCTCAGGCACTGCATCTGTTAAGGTTTGCTTGCACTACTCCACCATCAACATTTTAATATAGAATGATTTTTATTGTCCAGCTTTTTTCATTTTTTGTCCACTGCTTTTACAAACAACTCTTCCACCAACCCTTGGGTTTGCAGGCTCAAACCCTTGCATGCTTTGCATCCTGCCTGACAGCATCCTTTTATTCATTTATTTTAATCAAAAGCATTTGCCAGACTGAATCACCAATCCACCTAACCCAGTTAACTGCTCCAGCACTTGAGAACTGGAGGGAGAGGGGGGCCCTAAAGTGCTAAATATGAAAATGGTCATCTGTGCACTGCCATATACAGAAAAAATATATTCCCTGTCACAAGCAAACGATCACCAGTCTCCCTGTAGTAAGAGCCTGCTGCTCTTATCAGTATTCTAGGTCCCAGAGGCAATTCTGCAGCTAATAGCCTTATCTCCAGTCCAGCCACCCAGCCTGGCTCCTTCCTGCCTCAATGATTTCCAAGCAGCACAACCTGGAGGTGTTTTACAAAGTGGCACAACCAGACCATAACCCAGGAGTGCAGCTCAGACTGGGACCCACCTTGAGGTTAACACTGAGAACCTCTGCATCCCAGGGTTAGTGGCTGGACTCGCTGATCCTAAAGGTCTTTTCCAACCTGAACGCTGCCACGATTCCAATACCTCATTTTCAGTGTGAAGCAGAAATGGCAAATCTTCAACTGCTCAAGCCTGGCACAGCACTGGACACTGAAGCCCAGAGAAATTTAGAACTGAAATGGAAGCAGCATAGAGGCAGTTGAAGAATTTGCACCAAATATTTGATTTAAAGGAAGTTTCAACACTGCAGGTTGGGGTTATGCAGGTATAAGGCAGTGTCCCTGCCAGGCAATTGACTGAAGGTACTGTGGAGCTTCCTGCAGTGTAACCATTTAAGCACAGCAATAAGGCAGGGTTAAAGGCAGTGTGATTCCACCTTTAACACTGCAGCTTCGTAGAAAGGTTTACTTAAAAGCAAGGCTTCTAAAAACTGGAACCTCAGGTTGTCAGAGAAGACCTCAGATCTTCTGCATCCTTTTGCTGAATGCTATTTTATCACATCTCCATCCTTTGTGCTCAAAAGAGCAGAGAGATCTCCCACCCTAATGCTACTTCATAGGACTGCCTTTTGCTGAAGCACTTCTCAGTATGAGCATTACAGGCTCACAGGATGTTAGGGGTTGAAAGAGACCTCTGGAGATGTTCAAGTCCAACCCTCCTGCCAGTGCAGGTCACACAGGAACACGTCCAGACAGGCCTTAAAAGTCTCCAGAGAAGGAGACTCCACAACCTCTCTGAGCAGCCTGTTCCTGTGTTCTGTGACCCTTACAGCAAAGAAGTTCTTTCTCATGTTGAGGTGGAACATCGATGCTTCCATCTCTGATAAAACTAAGATACAATGAGAATGAAAACCAGAGGCAGGAGATTGCAGTGCAGAATGGATAAGGAAACAAGTAAAGAGGATGCAAACCAAAGAAAATGCATGAGGACATTTTCTCAGTGAGGTGATGCTACACAGCCCTAGTTTAAGAGCCCATTTTGGACCATTGTCTGGATTCCAAATGAGGGTGGAAATGGGGGGGGGGAAGGGGGGAGGGGGGGATGGAAAAGGCAGGGGGAAAATCCAAATAAATAAATGGGAGAGACAGACAAAGCGTATATGAAATCCAGGTCTTGGCACACTAACTCAGCTCCTGGGGATGATGAGGGATGGGTCCACGCTGTACTTGGATGCAGAGCCCAGCACTCCATTCAGCTGGATGCAAAATGCTGCACAGAGCTTGATCAGACAAAGGGTCAGACCAGGAATGTTTTTAGCTGCCGCTTAATGCTCGAGATGAAGAGGGCAGGAGGCCTCAGAGGAAGTAATTACAGCAGTTATTAGGTACATTATGAGCAAGTACTGGTATGATAGTCATTTTAATAGTAGTATTACAGGTAAAAGCTTTTATACAATATTGTTTTTTTCTCTTCACAATGGCCTTTTATTTGACCATAAGTTCAATATAAAAGGATTGCATTTTCATTTGATTTTTTTTTCCCTCCTTTTCTTTTTCTTTTTTTCCTGGGGGGAGGGAGTTGTTACTGTAATATTTTTTTCTCCTCTCCAAAGATTTCTATTAAAACATGCTGAGGAAATAAAACCAGATCACCAGATCTTTGGTGGGGAGAAAGTGGGGGGGGGAGGGGGGGGGGAAATCTATTTTTATATAGCAGCACAAAGCAGAACAGCAGAAGCCCTGACACTGTGAGCCATTCACTTACAGGACCATAACTCTTAAAAAGGCTGTTAACAGCTCAATGGAAGAAACTTGAAAGCTAATAAAAAACTATATACAGGTAACTGTATGCTTTTAAAATGCCATTTTGATATTGGACCAGCTCTTTAATAATGTTTTTCTTATTGGCAATGAAAAAAAAAAGGAGGTACCTTAGCTTAGACTGATCCATTTTGCACTTATTGTAGACACATTCCAAAGACATTTGCAACTTATTCTACATTTTCCACTTAGTTTGTGGCATTTCTGTGCTCTATGTTATTATCATCATCATAATTATTACTATCATGATTATTACTACTATTATTACTACTATTAAACATCTTAATTTTTTTTCCCATATCTGAATTCTTTGAGCCTTTAATTAAGCCAAAGAGAATCTCATTTCCATACCTGATGAATTGGATCTCCATTATTGGGCTGCCCAGGGAGGTGGCGGAGTCACCGTCCCTGGAGGTGTTCAAGAGGGGACTGGACGTGGCACTTGGTGCCATGGTCTAGTCATGAGGTCTGTGGTGACAGGTTGGACTCCATGATCTTTGAGGTCTCTTCCAACCTTGGTGATACTGTGATACAGTGAGCTGTGATACAGTGTCACAGCACCAGCTCTCTCCCAGCAGGGCTTTGCCCAGGCCAGTTCAGCCCTGTTCTGTTTGCTCGGCGCAGCTTACTCTGTGCTAGAACTGTGCCAGCTGGGAACTCTTCTCTATCCTATGTGGTCTGAGGACAACATGAAATACCTTCCACAAGCCTAGGGATTTCCATAAGCCATCACATATGACCCTGCAGCACGTCTCCAAACAAATGGCACAGCAAACTGAAGGCCCCTGATCAAGGATGTGCCACGCTTAGGTTGGAAGAGACCACAGAGATGATCTGCTCCAACCTCCCCACCATGGGCAAGGGACACCTCTCAACTAGACTCAGCTACTCTGGTTCTTATCCAACCCGGCCTTCAAGACCCCCCAGGGAGGAGGCAGCCACAGCCTCCCTGCACATCCTATTCCAGAGTCTCACCACCCTCCTACTGAAGAACTTCTTCCTCATATCCAGTCTGAACTTATTCTCACTCAGCTTCAAACCATTCCCCCTTGTCCTGTCTTCTAGACACTCTCATGAAAAGTCCCTCTGCAACCTTCCTATATTGGAAGGCAGCTCCAAGGTCTCCCTGGAGTCTTCTCTTCTCCAGGCTGAACACCCCCAGCTCCCTCAGCCTATCCTCACAGCAGAGGTGCTCCAGCCCTTGGATCATCTTTGTGGCCTCCTCTGGACTCTCTCCAACAGCTCTGTGACCTTCTTATGCTGGGGACACCAGAACTGGATGTATGTTCTCCATGACCCAGCACATATGGGACAGCCAGCGGCACCAGACATGGAGCTGAGGCTCATTTTTGTTGTCAGATGGGGTTTTTTTTTTGGGGGGGTGGGCTTTTTTGTTTGCTATAAGAGGTGGCACATCCATCTGTATCTTTTTGAAACCGGGTAAAAACTAATAAAGCTTTCATCAGGTTGGAGCATTTTTTGTGTTCCAGGAAGCCTTCATGCCCCAATCAAAACAACATTGTCTTTTGCAGTAATAAGGGGGTGAAAACTACCACTGCACTACTGTATCACAGGCTTGGTCTGGGCTTTTTCTTTTTGTCTCTTGGCTATTTCTGTGGGGGGAAGAGAAAGCTGATTATATTATCCAGCAATAAAGACCGAGACTGTTTAAATTGAAAGAAGATGCAGCCTCAGTAAGATTCTGCAGTTGAAGTATGCAAACTATTGAGATTAAATTAAATAAAATAGGTATAAAAAAAAAAGAATTGTTTGATGAGATTTTTTTGGGGTTTTTTTTAATATTCACTACTCCACTAAAAGGCATCTGGGCTGCATTATACCTTGACACAACAACAATTGAATCCTGATGTACTAAACGCTGCCATCTTCACCCAACACGTGTCAAACACTTGCTCCCAGGCTAGCTGTGTGCGCTTCCAGCTCCTGCATTGTGCCACGTGCTGGAAGGTGTCCACAGAAGGGCCACGAGGATGAGCGGAGGGCTGGAGCTCCTTTCCTATGAAAACAGACTGAGAGAGCTGAGGTGGCTCAGTTTGGATAAGAGAAGGCTCCGAGGAGACCTCATTGTGGCCTTCCAGTATCTGAAGGGGGCTACAAGAAAGCTGGGGAGGGATTTCATAGTTTCATAGTTTCATTCAGGGTTGGAAGGGACCACAAGGATCATCTAGTTCCAACCCCCCTGCCATGGGCAGGGACACCCCACACTAGATCAGGCTGGACAGAGCCTCATCCAGCCTGCTCTTAAACACCTCCAGGGACGGGGCCTCAACCACCTCCCTGGACAACCCATTCCAGGGTTTCACCACTCTCATGGTGAAGAACTTCCTCCTCACATCCAGCCTGAATCTCCCCACCTCCAGCTTCATCCCATTCCCCCTAGTCCTATCACTACCTGAGATCCTGAGAAGTCCTTCCCCAGCCTTCCTGTAGGTCCCCTTCAGACACTGGAAGGCCACAATTAGGTCACCTCGGAGCCTTCTCTTCTGCAGACTGAACAGCCCCAACTCCCTCAGTCTGTCCTCATAGGAGAGGTGCTCCAGCCCTCTGATCATCCTTGTGGCCCTTCTCTGGACACGTTCCTCCACATCCCTCTTGTAATAGGGACTTGTGAGGGTGTCAGGGAGTGACAGGACTGGGGGGAATGGAGCAAAACTAGAAATGGGTAGATTCAGATTGGATGTTAGGAAGAAGTTGTTCCCCATGAGGGTGGTGAGAGACTGTCACAGGTTGCCCAGGGAGGTGGTGGAAGCCTCATCCCTGGAGGTTTCGAAGGCCAGGCTGGATGTGGCTGTGAGCAGCCTGCTGTAGTGTGAGGTGTCCCTGCCCATGGCAGGGGGCTTGGAACTGGCTGATCCTTGAGGTCCCTTCCAACCCTGACAATTATTCTATGATTCTATACCAGAGGCACAGGCAAAGAACCCCAGCAAACCTAGCAGCCTGCTGGCTTCAGTGTGCAGTGAGGAGCTGGGAGGGGGCTGTGTTTGGGAGGGGTGCAGGGAGGACACAAGGGTTGAAGTCATTCCTTCCATTTGTTGCTTTGCTTGCGCTCGGTTTCACCGCTCTAGCTAGGTAGAACACCAGAGCTTGTAACAACGACTTTCACATCACTTTTTTATGAGCAGAGGTCAAATTCTACCTTGCACATTTGGACCCAGAAGCGGAAATTTAAACGCCAGAGCGATGTTTTGTGCCGAATAAAACTTGCGCCAAGCAAAGCTCTGATTTCTCGTTTCCCCAGCTTCTGTGTCTCCAAACTTCTCTCAGGTTTCTGACACTTGGTTACACTTTCTGGCTCACATCTATTCCCTTCTGTTCTGGATTTAGGTGATAAAAGGTTGAGACATACAATTACCACTCCTCAGGTGCAGCTGGCAAGTTTGAGGGGCAAGCAGGAGGGACAGGGGGGTGGGGAAGGCGGTGGGGGGGTGATGGCACTGCTTTCACTGAGGTTTCTCTAGGTCAGTACTGGCTTTTATCAGCTGTTTCTTGACACAATTCACTTTGTTCTGAAGTGTTTTGGAAAAAAGAAGAATAAAACCCCAACACAACAATAAAAGACCTTTTCTGCCCACAAAAGGGCACACTGAAAAACGAACTCTGGGAAGAAAATGAAACAAAACCTGGTTAGGCCACACCCTGAGTACTGTGTCCAGTTCTGGGCCCATCAATTTAGGAAGGACATTGAGACACTTGAACATGTCCAGAGAAGGGCAACAAGGGTGGGGAGAGGCCTCAAGCACAGCCCTGTGAGGAGAGGCTGAGGGAGCTGGGGTTGCTTAGCCTGGAGGAGAGGAGGCTCAGGGGAGACCTTCTTGCTCTCTACAACTACCTGAAGGGAGGTTGTAGCCAGGTGGGGGTTGGTCTCTTCTCCCAGGCAACCAGCACCAGAACAAGAGGACACAGTCTCAGGCTGTGCCAGGGGAGGTTTAGGCTGGATGTTAGGAAGAAGTTCTTCCCAGAAAGAGAGATTGGCCATAGGAATGTGCTGCCCAGGGAGGTGGTGGAGTCACCATCACTGGAGGTGTTCAAAAAAGGATTGGACGTGGCACTTGGAGCCATGGCTTAGCTGTCAGGAGGTGTTAGGTATTAGGTAATAGGTTGGACTTGATGATCTCTGAGGTCTTTTCCAACCTTATTGATTCTATGAAAAAGCCACTGTTAGCTGGGGTTACTGATCTATCTTCCTTGCACTTCTGGCTTTTCACCTGTCTCCTTCAGCTCCCATTTTTGGTACCTTCACTTTAAAACAACACACAGGTTATTCCTGGAGCTCTTCTTGCTTCTGGCAAGGTGTTCAAGGTCTGTGCGGATGACGATAAACGAGCATGAAACAACACAGCTCTCCTCACCACCACTGGCACCACGGCTTGTCGTCAGGGTCACTGCTGAGCTCATCTCACCTTCCAAAAGCTCAGCACTCACCAGTTTAACTCAGGCTAAGCTAATCCTGTGGTGTTTTTACATTCTTGTCTTGTAATTATGCCCAGGTTCTCGTTTCACCCATTTCCGGTGGACTGAGGGATTTTTATGCCTTTTCCACGTGCCTGCTGAAGACTGTATTTCTTGAGAGCAAAGGCCATAATATTCAGGTGTGAGCCTACTTCTATTTTCAGTTTTAGACACCTTCCATCCAAAAAGCTGTACCAACAAAAACTCTGCTGCTCTCCATCATTTACCCTACTTGCACAGGAGTTGAACTCTGGTATAACGTGCTTACTTTCTATGCTGACACCCACATCAAAGAAACCTAATCAAAACTTCCCCCCATGTTCTGCTAGCAGCATTTTCCTCTAACATTTTCATAGAATCATAGAATGGCTTGGGTTGGAAGGGACCTCCAAAGCTCATCTAGACCAACCCTCCTGCAGTCAACAGGGACATCCTCCACTAGATCAGGCTGCCCAGAGCCCTGTCGAGCCTGACCTTAAATATCTCCAGGGACAGGGCCCCAACCACCTCCCTGGGCAACCTGTTCCAGTGCAGAACTTGTTCCTAATATCCAATCCGAATCTGCTCTTCTCTAGTTTCAAACCATTGCCCCTTGTCCTGTCCCTGCAGGTCTTTGCAAACAGTCTCTCCCCATCCTTCTTGCAGCCCCCTTCAGGTACTGGCAGGCTGCTGTTAGGTCTCCCTGGAGCCTTCTCTTCTCCAGGCTGAACAGCCCCAGCTCCCTCAGCCTGTCCTCACAGCAGAGCTGCTCCAGCCCCCTGATCATTTTTGTGGCCCTCCTCTGGACCCGCTCATCAGCTCCACGTCCTTTCCTGTGTTGAGGGCTCCACAGCTGGACACAATACACCTCAATATACTAAAAAAAAGTCCAAAGTTTACTAAGATGTGCTCTCACATCTACAAAGCTTGGGGTTTATTAAGGAGATGTTTCCTCGTCTCTCTACAACCCTCAGCCCACAACCTCACACCTGAACTATAAAGGTCTAAATCTGCCATTTGGTGCATGTTTGGGTTCCTCAAACTGCACAAGGTGGGTGAGATGCTCCTGTGGACTGACCTAAACTCATTTCTCCACAGATGTGGAGAATATTTTTAGAAGGTTGGGTTTTTTTTTTTTCATTAAGTGGTGCACTTATCATTGTGTGCAGCCTCAAAGTATTTCATAAATGGACCAAAAGGATCTTATTTCTCAAACTGAACCAACACAATCAATCAAGATTATGTATTTTTACCTATAATCATCATTGCCCAGTTCAGAATAGTCCTTTAAATACCAAACTCATTTCAGTCAACTTCATAACCCACAGCTTCACTACTTTGATTTTCAGCAGCCAGCACAACCTGAGACTTCCTTACCATTGGCCACTAAGCATGAAATAATTTCACAAGAATATGTCCTGTAACGTACTTTTTCTTTCTGTACTGTCAAGGACCAACACAATTACCTGAAATAATTGTTTCCCTGGGTTTTTGAACAGCTTTTTTCTTCAGAGCTGGTTGGCTTGGTCCTTGTTGCTGCCTGTCGCATCCACCATTTCCTTTGTTGTTCACCTTCCTCTGACAGAGAGCTTGCTGCAGCCTCATTTTCCGTCCTTTCATTGGAAAAAAAAGCCTCTGCAATGGGACACTCAGCCATGGCACTTCACAAGCAAGCTGTCCTGCACTTTTTACGTGACCCAGCTTCAAGGAAAACAATTTTCCAGAGCATCTTCTGTGTATCTGTTTTACCCATCAGCTCCACACACCAAGGGTGCCGATGCTTTCTCCAGTTCCTGTGTTCAACAGAGTGCAAGAGGAATGCACAGCAAAGCAGGTACTTTTCAGTTGCCTCCAGCCTGCTTTGCACTGTTCCAGGACCTCTGGAATATATTCCAGAGTCCCTGTGGAAAGGGCCAGGTGGTGTGGCAGCTTTTCAGAGACAGAGTATCCTCTCAGAGATGTGGAACCACAGACACTGAAAGTGGAAGTGGGCAGAAGACCAAAGCACAGTAGCTCTAACAGCATTTTATGGACAGCAACAGCAAGTCATACATCATAGTTCTACAAAAACATAGATCACGAAGTCAGCTTTCATTTGTCTTTACCCATCCATGCCTCACAACAAGCTCAGGAGAGCAGGCATGTAAGAAAACCCAGAATCTGTGCAGCCTGCCTGCTGTCAAGACAAAAATGAAATGAGAGTGTTGATACTGCGCCCCTACCACCCACATCCACCTACAAAGTCAAAGTGCACAAAGTGAGAAGGGATGGCTTTGCAGTCAAACCACTAGAGCAGGAACTAGGAGGCAGGAGCTTTCATCACAGTTCAATGAGAAATTCCTTGTGGATAAACCACAATCTTTCCTCAACTTTGGCGTTTCCCTCTGAAGTAAAAAAAGGGGAAAAAACCCAAACCAACCCCCCCTAAAAAACACCAAAAGATAAAGGGTTGCTTCTTGCAGTCAGCTGTAATGAATGACCAGTTCTTTGGAGAGCAAATTCATCCACATTTATTAAGTGCTTAGAGGCGATTAGTTGGACAGAACTTAACCGCTGCTGAAGTGCTGTGATCACATTTAAGCTTCTGTCCTGCAGGTGTTTGAACTGACCAAGCTTGTGGCCCTTGCTAAGACCGTAAGGCAGAGATGTATAACTTGCACACTGGAGAACTCCAGGTTGTAGGCAGAGTGGCTTGTTCAACCTGGTAGCTCATTCACACACACACACACACACACATTCTTAGTCTGCCCCATTTCCTTTTGTTAAGGCCAAGCATCAGTCCTGTTCCCTGCACTTCACCACATTTCATTTGGACAAACAGGGAAGTCCAAACCAGAGTTATCTCATGGTGGGTTAAGTGCCTTTTTATTAGCAAAGCATTACCTATACCTTAGAAGTGAGGGACTTCTAATACTACAAATAACTTCTCCAGCACAGGTCCCCCAGCCTGAATTCCCATACCACTATGACCTCTCTTTCTGCACGTTACAGCAGATGCGTAAGAATGACCTTGTCTTTCTGGCTGTTTCAAGGAGATCCTCACTAGTGCTCCTTTCATACTCAGGGGCTTGTGTCACCAGTAAGTCTAAAACAAGAGCTAGAAGGTCTTCCCCCAAGCTCTGCTTGATCTGCCCTGTCTCTGCTAATCCATGAGAAAAGATAACTTCTGGGTTTGGTCTTCTTACCAAGACCTCTCCATGGAGTATAAGGAATGCTCTTGTCAGACTTTGTGGCTTTACTGCCATTTCCTCATAACCTATGAGTTCCCAGGTTTTACCACATTTACTCTGAGAGTACTACCTCTTGCTTGGCCCTCCCAGCTGATTTAGCCTGTTAGGAGAAAGCTGAGACTTGCTTTGCATATGCTGCGTCCCTCCTTCCCCCTTGCTAGGGTGTATTCCCATGCTCCACAGGACACAAGCCACAAAGTCAGCTCTGCCAAACACTTGATAACTCACGTCCTGCATTTCAGCTCTCCCTTCTCTCATTTGTGAGATGGGGAAAGTCCTGGAAGGGAATTACTTAGATATTCTCCTTCTTCTTCCCAGAGCTGTTCAGATTTCCACAACCTGTGCAGTTATTTATGGCAGCTTGCAGTCATGGAAATGTATCACTGCTAGGGGAGACTTGCCATAATCCAATCCAGAACTTCAGTTACTCCCTTTATTGGGGTTTTCAACAAAAGTGCTCTCTGTTGAATTTTCTGTCCTCTCCTGGACAGAAGCAATTGCTTCCTTCCTGGAACAGCCCTCTTTAAGTTCCCTTTTTAGTTGCTCAACTCTTATGATACAAACATCCATCAGGTATGCCCTTGAAGAGTATGATCAGTCTTCCAGAGAAAGATCCTCGTTGAATTTCTATTAAACAATCAATATTTCTAGTTGGATGTGAGGAAACTTGCTTCACTCTTCCCTCCTGCTTGCAAATCATCACATAGTTTCTTTTGATTCTGCTCTCCCCAGATGTCTTAGAATTGATCTTTTCCCATGTGGGAAAAGGCCTGAACAATGATTTCAGCAACAGGCTGTCCAATAAGTCATGGTTTCGGAGTCAGTATCTCCAGAGCAGTTTCCATCTCCTCTACCAGGTCTCCCCAGTTCCCACTCAAGAAACAGAGACCACATGTACGCTTTGGCAGAAATACCAGAGAGCATATCCAGTTCAGGTAACTGCAGTAACTCTCTAGAGCCCTGTACCCTTGAAACATAGCATCCTTCAAGCACAGAAGGGAGCCAAAATGCCCTCAGCTGCCGTTTCATTAAAGCAAACCCTACGAACCGCAGCGATTTAGAGTTCTCACATCCCACAGGCTTCACTCTTTTCTTTTGCAGTTCTTCATGTCCATGCACTAAAAGGATGCTCATTGATTTAACAAAGCCAAAGCCTAGAGAGATCTATAAACACAAGTATTTTACCCTGATGCATTATTGCCCTGATGCCCAAGACTGAACTCCTGCTCCTTCACAGATAAATTGCTTCCTCGCTGGTTAACACCAGCTTCCATTAGCAAGAGTGGTGGCAGACATATTTGGGAAGGTGATCCATGATAAAGCACAGCTTTGGCTCTTTTTTCTGTTTTCTCTTTGATTTCTTCACTCACCACATCCCATACTCCTCTTTCCCCCACCCCCCTCTGCTTGGAAGAATCAATAACTTATTCTTCAGCATTATTAGCTAACAAAAAAAGTTGTCGCTGTGCCTCCCTTAAAATCCGGCAAAGTCAGCTCGGTGTTGGACATCGACCTCGGGGGGCTCAAGATGATGAGGGTCCTAGAGCTGCCAATATTGCCTTCTAAAAGGCAATGTGAAATGACCCTTTAAATATTTTATAGATTTATAAGAATGCTGGCTAAGGCTAAGAATATTGATAGCATTAACAGAGATGGTGTCTTGATACTTGAGTCCTGAAGTAGAGCACATTCTGTACACTCAGCTACTCTAGAACTTCCCAGATGTAAGAGGTTGTGCTTTCTGGTCTATGCTTCTCTCTGCATTCAACAGCAAACTGAGGTTTATGGCTTTCTTTTCAATGCATTGTAGGAAGTTTTATTTAGAACAACTGGTTTTCAATATCTCCTAAGCTTTGGCTTGTCCAGCTGAATTGCTCCCAAAACCGCTTAACTCTGAAAGAAAGTTACAAAGAGCTTCTCCCCCAAAACGTGTGTTAGCTAGCAACATGATTAACCACTGAATTCCCAGCACAGCAGGCAGTGTCATCCTTGGAACAAAGCAGTCTGATGAAAGCACCACTTGTGCTTTCACTGCCATCTCAGCACAGCCTGGACAGTCACACTGTAGCCTTCACCTTGCTCCCTTGGGTAGCTCCCTCAAGTCACTGGCTTGTGACACCGAGCATAGGGGAGCTCAAAGCCGCAGCACTTCCAACCCTTCCCCTTCGCTCTCTTTGCTGGACACTTCGGTGTGCACCCCTGGCTTTGGGATTACAGCTCTCCCTCCAAGTGCACACGGCAAATGCAGTTCCACAAGGCATATTAAAGTCATGTACAACTTTGTGCCCGAGAGTTTTAAAGACAAAGAAGTCGCTGCCAGATCACAGATCGAAACACTTTCCATTAGCTCAGCCCTGAGATAACCTTGTGCTAACAGAAAGGTGACAGAGACACCCGGGATGTGATTGTGTGGGACATTCCCCTCTCTGGGCAGCTTGCTTTTAAGCAGAGGCCCGAACGTTCTTGCTATCTGAAATCCAAACTTACCAGGCAAACACACACTATGCAAGGGTTGTCTGTGATAAACGGTATCTGCAGAATTTCCCCTTCGTTTTCACATTTTGCAACGGATCCTGAAATAGAAAGAAGAATTATAAAACACTGGCACATTTCAACTCCCCCAGCTGCCTTTGGAAACTGTCCTCGGCGCGCTCGCGTTTCACCCCTGCTCCCTTCCCAGCCCTTCCACTTCAAAACTCGCCTCAATGTGCCCGCTTCCAAACAAGCAAGGATGTGCAGTGTTTCTCTAAGACTCCAAAGGGAGCTGGGAAATGACTGGCCTTTCATTACTGCACCACCCTAGACTTGCTTTGTGCCCCAGTTATAGCAAAGAAGGAGGCTTTTGCTCTTCTCAGATGACGTGTGGAGAATAACGAGCACTCCAGGCAAAGCAGGGCACTCCTGGAACGACAGACCCAGAGCTCCCTGCCATCAGCAGAGAGCTCCCAGGACTTGGACCAGGAGGACAGCACGAGCCCTAAACCAAGCATCCTTTCTTCAACGCACACCATCCAACTGGCAAATGAGTCACAATTAGCAGGCTGACTGTCAAATGGAATCAAATTAGAAATCCCTTTATGGCCCTCGCGCTGATTAGCTGCTATTGTGTCATGCTGGAATCACTTCTCGTAAGCTAATGGCTCCTCGTTTTCACTAGATTGATTCAGCCTTTCCCTCCATGCCCCAGATAGCAGGAAAATGCAAACCTCGTAAAGCAGTGGGAAAGAAAGAGAGGAGGGGGAGGAAGGAAAATTAAAAGACGAAATTAAAAAAAAAAAAAAAAAAAAAAAAAGAAAAAAAGGGAGGGTGTGTGGGGGAAGGATGGTTCTTGCCTTCACCTGCCCCAGCCAGGCGCTTACACACACCTCCAGCCATCCGCCCCTCCCGCAATGCCGGGCAGCCCCCGGCACGACAGTGGGCTCCGGCGGCAGGTGGGAACCGCGCATCCTGCGCGCCCGCGGCCCCTCCGCGCCCCCTTACCTGTGAGTAGGGAGGAGGCCAGAACCCCCGGGAGGCAGAGGGAGCCCAGGAGAACGGCAGCGGCAGCAGGGACGAGGCGCGGGGCCGCCGCCGGGCAGCCCTCGCCGAGCCGGGACATGGTCCTGGGGGAGCCGCTGGCTGCGGGGCTGCGCCTGGGACGCGCCGTCGGGTGGGGGAGTCCAGCCACCCCCTGCACGCCCGCCCCAGAACCGACCCTAGGAGCCGGGGGTGGGGAGTAGGACGGGAGACAGTGCCCCGCCGGGGAGTCCCACCCCACGGCGGCACCGGGGGAGGGGACTATGGGTGCGGGAAAAGCAGCTGTCAGCGCCTGCCCCTCGGCCTCGCACCCCCTCTTTCCATCGCCCCCCTCCCCTGCCCGCATCCCTTCTTATACCTTCCTCTCCCCATAGTCCCTCCTCCGGCACCCCCCGGCCCCCATGCCTCCCTCCCCTTCGGCGCACACAGGCTGCCAGCCCCAGACCCCGTTGCTCTGCTGGGAGATGCCCGGCCACTCCCTCCCCGGACCCGCCGAGCACCGCCCGGGCTGGCCCCGGCGTCGGGGGGCTGCGCCCGCGGCCGCTCGGCGGGTGGGGCGGGAGGAAAGGGAGAGGGCCGAGGAGGACGAGAGCAGAGAAGAAGAAGGGGGAAAAGGTAAAAGAGGATGACGGGGAGGCGTGAGCGTGGATCCCGGTACAGGTCCGTTGCGGCGCCAACCCCGGTACCTGGGCAGAGAGCGGCGACTGCCTCCGGCGGGCTCGTCCCGGCTCCGCAGCCCGGCCTGTGTCAGCGCTTGCTCGCCGCGCTTTTTACCGGCCGTCAGCCAGCGGGAAGAGGGAAGGGAAGGAACAGCGTGAGGGAACGAGGGGGACACACGGAGGCTGCCCGCGGGAAACGCCGCGGCCGCGCTCCGCTCCCCGGCTGCCCGCTCGGCTGGGGCGGCCGAGATCCCCACCCGGCTCCCCGCTGTGCCCGGTGCTGCCCTCTCTCTCGCAGCAGCCGCAGCACAAACTCCCGCAGCCGGAGCCGGCCGCTTCCCGGGGACGCTGCCCCGCAAAAGGGCTTTCTCCGGTTCTCCCCGCAAAAGGGCTTTCTCCGGTTCTCCCCGCCCGGCCCCGAAGCTGCCTTTCCCTACCGCGGCTGCCGGCCCGGGGCTCAGCTGAATTTCGGCTCTCGCCACCTTCCTTGAGAGGGTGGAGAGCGGCTGGGTGACAGCTCCCGGGGCAGCTTCCCGAGCCTGACCTGCCATGGGAGTCTCTCGGTCAGTCGCTTCCCGGCGGGCTGCAGCCTTCGCAGCTCCTCCTTAACACTTTCCCTTCTCTGTCCTACGCTTTGCCCTCCTGGGCACAAACCTGGGCACTATTGAGCTACAGGCACCATCAAAGCCAAGTTTTTGCACGCAGAAACACAAGCGTGGGCTGGACGGGCACACATGTGGCATGCGGCAGGAGGGTTTTCTGTGACAGATCTTCCCATGCCTGTTGCACAAAGCCTTCTCCTTCAAACTGTGATGTTTCATTTGGGGAAACGAATGGTCTCTGAAATAACCAAGTCCGATGGATGGCTGAAAAAAAAAGTGTTTTCAATTCATTCACGTGCTGCTTTTTTTCCCCCCTTTGGGGGAGGATGCGAGTTGCTATTGCAAAAAAACCAAACCAAACCAAAATCTTACAGTAGTGGCACATCAGATGCTTGGCAGGCTGGTACCTACAGGAGTACTTGAAATACTTTTAACTTCCCAGTAAGATGCAAGACAATGCATGCTCATTTTAAGAATAAAAGCCAGAAGCCAAGCTCTCTGCCTCTGTTCCCAGTTCTAAGAGATGTACACCAATTCCAACACAATAAACAGGAGATGTACACCTTGTTTCCAACACAGTTTGTCACCCACCTTTCCGGTAGGAAGTCTCACAGTAGTTAAAGCTCCTCCAATGATAGGGACTATGGAAAACTGATACTGGCAAACCTGTAGACATCACTAGCAAAATCCCTCTCTGTGAGGAAGGAAAGTCTGCTTTTATCTCCCAGCCTCAGTCTCTACAGGTTGAAGCTGCAGAGGCAAATTTGATACACTTAGGTATCATTAAAAGGGGTTTATATTCCCCCAAAATATAAGTGGGACAAAAAATGTGCTTCACACACACATATAACAAATTCAGTATATAAATAGAATGTGTAACCTGGCTAGATTTTTTTCCTGGTGAATGTCTTCACAATTCCCTGCATTTTAAGCATAGGTGACCCTGCAGAGGCACACATTAGTGTGCCCTACTCCAGGAGAGATTTTTCACATGTCCAAATGTTGTCTTATATTGGAAAACATGCACTCAAATCTTTTGGCCAACTGGCTTTGCCTTGCTTCTCCATCTGCAAGCAGCAGCTGCCTTTCCCTTTTCTAATTCCAGCATGGCCATGACCCTTCTAAAGCAACAGTTGTAGAAAATATAAACAAGCAAATAACAACCTTAACCATTTCTCCAGTGACAATAACCACAGGAGGCTACTAATATCTTTGGGGGATCAAATCTTCTCTTTGTGATGGTCTAAAATTCATTAAATATTAAGGTCACCCAGTTTAACAAACAAAACAAAACAAAAACCACAGTGAGGGCATCCAATACCAATTCAGGCATCCAAATAACAGCAGGAAACTTGCTGAAGTATCCTGTGAGAATGATGCAAAAAAGTTTCACCTCCGTTACGAAGCAAAGAGAAGAGCTGACAACAACTGAACTTCACACTCAGTCCCTGCCATAAGTCCTTCAGTTAACAGGAGTTAAGATAATGGAATCATACCCAAGGCAGGGCAGTTGCAGAGCAATACAAACTGATTTGTGTGTATTTGTGTGTTTATCTTTTCCTGGGGCAGGGAAGGAAAAAGAAGAGGTGGGGAAAAAAACAGAAAAGAAAAGTGTGATCATCACTAAAGCATCTTCAACACACTAACTAGGCCTAAAACTTACCTCTGAAGTAACATCTGCAGCATGAAAATACTGTCCGTGGAGTAAGCTCAGTCTGTTCTGTTTCTGTGCTAGCACCAGCATTTGGGTGAGGAATTCCCCCATCCCCACTGCTTGCAGCACCTGCTGAAGTCTCAGCCTTCCTGTGCCATGCCTTCACCACACTTCACAGACTGTGAGCTGCCAAGTAAAGAGGGCTGGTGCTGTCTCTGAGTCTCCTCATGTCCCAGTTTCCTATCTCCCTCATCATACAGGATGCTCACTGCTGGCAGCAATGTGTTTCCTCATGGCATTGGTAACGGTGGCATGTCACACACAGGAAGGTCACTCTCATTTAAATCTCTAATGAGCTAAAACCAAGCCTAGGAGGAAAATACGCCAGATTAATCCTCCCCCACCTTAGATTCACCCATTCAGTGTGGTATTTGGTTTGACTTTTTACATCTCCCTTACCTTATCTCCCAAGTCTATCTTACCAGTGGTCAGCATGCCTGGTTCTAATGCTGCATTAAATACAGGCCAAGGGTTGTGGGGGTTTTTTGTACCCCTGAAGAGGTGCTTATTTTTCCAAGCAGTGTTCAAAGCTGTGGTAATTTTAGCCCAATCAGAGGGTCACGCCGAAAGCCACATCCTGCTATCAGATACCTACAGAGACTTTGTTACATGCCAGCAGTTAAAACAGAAGGAATGTTATGAAAACCCTTACCTCTTTTGTACAAGCATTACACCACATCAGTTGGTATTGAAAGGATATGTTCCTCAGCTCTGTCCTCTGATCAGCCTGGGTTCCTCCAGCTTGACAGAGCAGGAGCTGTTCACAACCACCACTTTGTGTGCAGTTCAGCTCCTTCTCCAGTGATGCTTTCCCAGCAGTCAGCCATAAAACAATGTCAGTCATTAGCTGGCCAGAATGAAGGTTCAATGTAGCATCTGCCTAGGAAGGAAAAAAAAGAAGCTTTATGGTTAATATAGTAAGTGGAGAAGATGGCAGTGATCACATTCACATCTATCTTCGTGATTATCTCTTTTATGGGCTAGAAAAAGCCCATCCTTCATGGGCCAGAAAAGTCTTCCACGAGTGGAGGGAGGCACTGCATCACTAGAATTCAGATGCATTGTCTTTTGTTCAGGAAATCCACTCTTGGGCACAGACCTTCCATGTGAGAGAGCATGCAATAAACACGCATGCACCAGCCCTGGGAGTGCCCCCTGCTTCTGCTCCTGTGCATTACTTTAGCACCATTTCCTTGCATGTATGAATGCCTCCAAGTAAAGAAGAAAACCACCTCTGGTAGATGCCATATGGAAGGCCATGCAAAGTGACACAAGCCAGTGTTCCCAGTTCTGCTCTGCTAGGTGACACTGCATTCAGAAGGCACAGACTGAAGGTGCTTTGCATAACAGCTTGAGCTATCACATTTCTAGTAACATTTTTCTAAAGGTCAAGAGTTCTCCACCCAGTAACCCAGAGAATCAAAAAGAAGGTCACACACACCTGGCACGGGTCTGCTAAGCTTCAATCCTGCAAGTTCTTGCAGAGACACCTGTAATTTGGGAAGGTATTTTATTATCATTGCACACAGCAATTGGGAAGCACCACAGTAACTCACTGGATGGCGAAGGAGGCATCACACTTGCCCGCAGGAGAGTAGATGGGAGGTACTGTACTCTTCATCCTTCAGTAGTTGGTCAGCTCTTCAGGGTTCAGTTGTGCTGAGCTGGCCTGCAGCAGCCTTTCAAACACATGTTCATTGATTCCTGTGCCACATCACGTGTTGAAGTTAAGGGTATCTGCCAGTGAGAACAAATGGTATTTCTTGCATCCACTCTTTTCACAGAATTGCAGAATTACTGAGGTTGGACTAGACCTCTGAGATCATCAAGTCCAGCCTATGACCTAACACCAGCACCTTGACCAGACCGTGTCACTAAGTGCCACATCCAATCTTTCCTTGAACACCTCCAGAGACAGCAACTCCATCAACTCCCTGGGCAGCCCATTCCAGCGTCTAATTCCCCTTTCCCTAAGCAAGTGCTTACTAACATCCAACCTAAACCTCCCCTGGCGCAGCTTCAGGCCATGCCCTCTGGTCTTGTCACAAGGTGCCTGGGAGAAGAGCCTGACCCTCACCTTACTACATCTTCCCTTCAGGTAGTTGCAGACTGTGATAAGGTCCCCCCTGGGTCTTCTCCAAGCTAAACAACCACAGCTGCCTCAGCTGTTAGTAAATGTTGAGACTGGCCTGAGTAGATCAAAGAGGTGCTCCTGACAAAGCTCCCCTACTGCAACATATCCAG
This sequence comes from Melanerpes formicivorus, assembly GCF_026170545.1. Taxonomy (NCBI): domain Eukaryota; kingdom Metazoa; phylum Chordata; class Aves; order Piciformes; family Picidae; genus Melanerpes; species Melanerpes formicivorus. The sequence goes on from NW_027142500.1 coordinate 599,161, forward strand.
AAAACTAAATGGATGCAAATGAGGGCTGGAGACCACACTAAGAGGTTTTTAAACTGTAAGAGGATTTCGAATGGCATGTGGTCACAGTCCTGAAATAAAAGGAAAGTAGAAGAAAGTCTCTAGAATTTGCAGTGAGAGTCACTTGAATAAATGTTTATAAATTTTATCAAACAACTCATCATTATGACAGTTTTCCATAAACCCTTGGAACAGGCAAAGCATTCAAATTTATTTGTGGCAAGATAAAGATAATGAGTAACATGTAAAGTTTATTAACATTGAATGTCCTGGCACGGCCAAACTCGCATACTTTGATTGTTTAAATTATGTTTTCTAAGAACTTTTGAGAAGTGAGCCTTACCATAGGGAGCTTCTCCTTGCACAAGCCCTCAAAACAATCCTCCTCAGAATAGAACAGAATTAAGCAGGTTGGAAAAGATCTTCGAGATCATCAAGTCCAACCCATCACCCAACACCATCTAAGCAACTAAACCATGGCACCAAGTGCCTCATCCAGGCTCTTCCTAAACACCTCCAGGGATGGGGACTCCACCACCTCCCTGGGCAGCACATTCCAATGGCCAATATCTCTTTCTATAAAGAATTTCTTCCTAACATCCAGCCTGAACTTCCCCCGGTGCAGCTTGAGACTGTGTCCTCTTGTTCTAGTGGTGGCTGCCTGGGAGAAGACACCAACCCCCACCTAGCTACAACCTCCCTTCAGGTAGTTGTAGATGGCAACAAGGTCTCCTCTGAGCCTCCTCTTCTTCAGGCTAAGCAACCCTAGCTCCCTCAGTCTCTCCTCATAGGGCTTGTGCTCCAAACCCATTCATACAAACACAAAGCAAACAAACAGAGCACAAAGCAAACTGGATGTCAATGCCACCAGTACCTCAAACTGAAAAATACTTGAATGCAGCAGAAAATACTGCTCCAATGTGGAAGCAGTGGGCTGCCTTAGGCATCCACATCAAATATGCTAAAACAACCTAAAAAAAAAGCCCAAAAGGAAATCATAACAGAAGTGCTGATGCTGCTTTTGTGATGGGATCCCAGCAGAAGCTATTTGAGAGGCCATAGGCCAGGCAAACAGAGTGAAGTGGCATCTGCTCGTATTCCCTTTTGTTGCTTAATAGTTTGCCTTCCAGAGATAATAAAAATTTTGTGTGAGTTATATGCTTCTGTGTTAAATTTACCCTCAAACATCTGCTTCATCCTGATAAAGGATAAGAGCTAATGAAATCACATGAAGAGGGGCACGGAGGAAGCACTTCTCTGTTTCCAATTTGTGAGACAAACCCAAACCTGCCTTTTGCCCTGCTGCTACTCTAGCTAATAAATACTGCAGCAAACGAGCACTCAGAGAGACCATTGTATGAAATGGATGACTGATGACTGCAGATGAGGATGGACCCTCTCAGTACTAGAGAGAGAGACACTCTACATCTGCAGAAATTCTTGAGCCCACCCTCCCACCCCAAGAAAAGAGATGCTGCTTCTGACAGATTTCTCCCTTCAGCCAAGATCCAGTTCAGAAGCAGCTGCTCCTACCACATGCAGAAAGGCAAAAGCTCACAGTTCTGCTAAAACACAAGTTTCTAACAGCATGCATCCTGTGAGAGCACCACTTCACCTACTGAGACTCTGCACCATGAGTTCATTCCTCCTGCTTCTCGTCTTGTTTTTGAGCAGAATTTCCCCTGGGAGTAGGTTTTGCTTTGTCTTGAGTTTTTTTAATCACAGAATGGCTCAGGTTAGGAGTGACCTTACAGATCATCTACTCCAAAAGCTTAAAAACTCAGTCGTGAGGAGTGAAATACATCAGGTCTGAGCCTTCTCACCTTCACGTGGGTGCCCTCGTTCACAATGAAATGAGTGAGAGGAGACTAAGGGCCGTTAAGTTTAAGTCATCTCCAATAAAAAGTTACAGCTTGCGGAGAGGGGAGGCGAATGAAGCAGCCAGGCTGCTGTTCGAGGCACTGGCCGGCAGGTGGCGGTGTGGGGCGAGCGGAGCCGCCGCAGGGCTGGCATCAGCTGGAGACGCTGCCACAGTCACCCCGACCCGCGGGGCTTGGGTCGAGCAATCCAATCCATATGCGCTCATGTCTTGCTCTTACCCGAGCGAAATGCTCTCCTGGTTTGTCCTCAGAAAGTGCTCTTAGCGCTGCTCTGGCTTTGGCTGTACGGGACACTCGCTTTTCCTGTCCCTGCAGCTAGCACAGCATCCCTCGTTTCACCTGGAAACAAAAGACACTTTTACATAGAACCCCCATTTATTGCTAATTTCCAGATACAAAGCTTGAGTGATTTATTGATTACTATTTTCCTTACGAAAATCGGCTGTGCCACGTTACAGCTGGCATAGGTAAGAAACCCTCTCCACTGTTTCTTCTTGGCTTCTGATCCCAACGGAGCACACTCCATCAAGCTTGAATCCCCACTCTGTCCTACCAGCTGACAGCACCACACACATAGGCAGCCATGAACTGACAATCACGAGCAGCCTTTTTCGGCTCCAGCTCTCAGGATGTACTCCCAGAATCACAAAATAATTTAAGTTGGAGGGAGAAAAAAAAAGAAAGACCTTTAAGATCAAGTCAATCATGAAGGCAGCACTGCCAAGACCACCATTACACCGTGTCCCTCAGCACCACAGCTACACATCTTTTAAACACTGTGACTCCATCCCTTCCCTGGGCAACCTGGTTTCCAGATAATATACAAGAGCTATCCAAGGTCGTCCTGCACTGCTCTGTTGAACCTTCTGCTAATTATGCAGTTTCCTAATGAGGAAGAGAGCCATTATTAAAGAAGCAATACTATGATGGTAATAATTATACTGATCTGGCCACCAATCTGACTAATTGAACCCTGGATATTCTGCATGTGCTTAAATTCAGAAGTAGGCAAGAGCACACACACCAAAACCCCCTCAGAAATAAGCAAGCACACCAGGAAAGATGAAGCAGAACTTCGTTAAACCCCCACCTCGTCCTGCTACCAATTCGCTCAGGTCAGACTAATCTCAGACCTTTAGCAGAAAGAAAACACAGCCACTTGGCCAAGAGAGAAAAACAAATGTGCTTCCAGAAGGCAGTGTAATTCATCTACCTTTCTCTCAGCTATCTAAGGCTGCTCCAGGAGGAGATAAGAGCATTATCAAGTGTGCCAGAGGTGGGCTTGCAGCATCATTACAGAGATCTGCAGCAGGTTTCTGCCAAATCCTGGAGTTCTCTGACAGTAGCATACCTCCAAATACATCAGTGAGAAGCATGAGGTGAGCAGAGACAAGGCACAGTATTTACACTGGGAAAGGATCAGTCACATGTCTTGTATACATTAGCAGGTTAAACCCAGGGGAGGCAGCTGAACAGCTCCTGACCAAAGCAAACAATTCATTAACAGTTTTAAGGCTTCACAGAATTTTAAACACGTGTTTACATGTGGTGTGCACTATTGATATTAGGGCAGCTTCAAAAGTAGCCTCTGGAGTCTGAAGGTAGTGGCTGGCAGGCATTTGGCCACTGTGTTTGGTGAGAGGCTGGTTGGTGACAAACTATTTTCAGAGCAGAAATTGTGGCTTTGGGGGGGTTGGGGTTTTAAACTAAGCCAAGTCACTTAAAACTCTAACAGGGGTTTAAATCAAGCCAGTTTGAAAAACACAGAGCAACCCCTCTACCAAGTCACTTAAAACCCTTAGCTGTTTTTCAGTATGGTTAGGTTGTGATCAAATTGGCTTCAATATGCTCACATTGTGACCCAACTGGAGTCAGTCTGTATGGCTGTAGTGCAGTTTGCATGGGAATGGAAGTCCACCAATAAATAAGATAGCTATGATTCAACAGAAAGAACATCACACTGCTCACCATCCTCACAGACCACATCATTTAGGCACTTCCCTGGGAAATGTTCACACCTGAGCAGAGCCTTGATGAGGTCAATAGGAATAATGCCATCATGGGCATGTGTTGCAGGACCTCCCCAGAGGAAGCCAGAATACCACCACCCAAAAGTGAAGTGATTGCAGTGCTGGGGTGCCCCTGTGCTCACATTCACTCTGTGTTGGGTCACCACCTTGAGTGTAAAAGACTCCTTCCTTCTATGTAGTCTAAATCTCACCTCTTTTGGTTTAAAGCCAGTATCCCTTGTCCTGTCACAACTGGCCCTGCTTCCCTGTAGGTCTCTGTTAAGTACTTCTAAAAGGCTACAATAAGGTCTCCCCGGAGCCTTCTCTTCTCCAGCATTGAACAACACTTCAACATTCAGCCTGCCCCCCCTAGCAGAATTGTTCCAGCCCTCTGATAATTTTTGTGGTCTCCTCTGGACTTCACCGGGTCCCTGTCCTCCCTGTGCTGAGGACTGCAGACCTGGACACAGCACTGGAGGTGGGGTCTCACCAGAAGGGAGTAGGATCATATCCTCAGCTGGGGTGGACAGCGGAGAACAGTCCACCCTGTTTAGTTAGCCTTGCATCCAACTGGCATCAGAACTAAATGAATCCACAAACTCAGCTAAAGAGCTGCCAGTGCCTAGGGTCTCCCAGGCTTTCTTTTGAAGCCTGTAGTTTCATGGAAGCCAGACAGAAACCAACCCAAACCTGGAAACCTCCAGAGAAAAGGCATGAGCCTGCCCCCGCTGCTTACAGCCTGCACTGCGTGACTTGGCTGGCACTGCTGGGGTGGCTTCCTTGAGAGACAGCACTCACAGGGTGGAACCCCCAACCTTTGCCTAAGAAATCATCCAGGATGGTGCTTCTTAACCTTCACAATTACTTTTGTAGATAGATTTGTGTTTCACCTCCCCCCCCCCCCCCCCATAAACCTTCACATCAAGAAAGAAGAATACCATAAAACAGCTCCCAGAACTGAGGGCTTCACCATCCCATGGTGGAGCTGCTTTCAGTTCTGTTGTGCCAGAAGCAATGGACTTCAGGATCATTTCTGTGCATCTTCATTTGTAAGTGAAAAACCCTCCTCACACCCCAAATGATGCTGAATGGATACATGAGCATGCCACAAACCCACACTAGTGGCCACCCCTTACAGAAAGCAAGGCTCTGAGTGCTAGCCCCTGCTCACGATGGTTCCTCACTTAGCTTCCTGATCCATGCCAGCTGGATGACTGCACAGCACCATTCCCAGAACGCAGGGGTTTTGCTTGCTCTGAAACAACTCAAGAGGACAACAATCAAGCCTGGGCCTTGTAATGATAGGATTTCAAAAAATGGCCATTTACTTTAAAATAGCCTCTGTGGTTTGCAAAGCTCCTTCTGCAGAGGCACAGAAGGCAAAATTCATTTACTTTGCACAGGCTTCTTGGCTGCTGGCCCAAGTGCAGAGAAGGATTAAGACAAGACAGTTTGAATTCACATGATGCAAACTAGAAGAAAGGAGGAAGAAAAGGCAGCTCTGAAAGCTGTACTTTGTTTCCTCCTAGAAGGTGTAATGCAAACTAAGGATTTTTTTCACAGCTAGCAGAATCCAGCTGGATTGCAAAGGTATGAGCACGGCAGCAGATGAACAATAGCTCTATTCACCCACAACCAAAGTCTCCCAATTGGAAGTCTCACCTTCTGAGCTCCCAGACTGAGCCCCAGCCCCTCCAGTTTAACTGAGGTATCTAAACAGTGAGCATAACACAAATTACCAGGTCCTTTGACAATGAAGCCCTTAGCAAGGTCAAGTGGAGGGCCTGAGCCAAACCTGTCTGTGGTACCCTAACCCAGAGACATCCCCCATGGGCACACAGTGAAGATGAAGAGAGAAATGGGAGTCCCTAGGGAGAAGCAACCCCCTGTTAACACCAGTTTAGGTTATACCTGGTGCTATAGTTTACAAAGGGCAAACTTTTCTTACACTTTGTTTGGCCTGTAGAAAAGGAGGCTCAGAGGAGGCCTCCTTGCTCTCTACAACTACCTGAAAGGAGGTTGTAGCAAGGGGAGGCTGTGCCTCTTCTCCCAAGCAACAACTGACAGGACAAGAGGAAATGACCTCAAGTTGTGGAAGGGGAAGTTTAGGTTGAGTATTAGGGGGGGAAAAAAGTCTTCACCAAAAGGGTTGTCAAGCCCTGGAACAGGCTGCCCAGGGAAGGGGTGGAGTCACCATCCCTGTAGGGGCTGATAGTCATGTAGATGTGGTACTGAGTGACATGGTTTAGCAGTGGACTTGGCAGTGCTGGGTTAGCAGTTGGACTTGATGATCTTCAAGGTCTCTTCCAAGCAAAACAATTCTCTGATTGCATGATAAAATATATAGAAGGGAGCCAGACACCTCTGATGGAAGCCAGGCAGAGGCACAGAGCTGGGGAAATCCATGGTGAGTCTTGAGGGATGCTGGCACAGCCTGAGTGCAGTTGTCTGCTGGAGCAGGAGACTTACCCTGGATAAATAAATCTGAGCATCCATGCTTCTGCCCTGTTCAGAAGCAAAGAGGAGACCCTGCATGTTGGGGAGTTCAGACTGGGGAAGAGAAAGTTCCAGGGAAATGTTAGTGCAGCCTTTCAGGGGGTCTATAAGAAAGATGGGGACAGACTGTTAAGCAGGGCCTGTTGGGACAGGACAAGGGATACTGACTTGACACTACAAGAGGAATAAGCAAGATGTTTAGTTACACTGAAAGTGATAAAACACTGACCCATGCTGCCCAGAAAGGTGGCAGATGCCCCATCCCTGAAACGTTCCAGGTCACCTTAAAGGAGGCTCTGAGCAACCTGATCTAGTTGAAGACACTCCTGTTCACTACAGGGGGCAGGGAATAGATTTCCTTTAATGGTCCCTGTCAACCCAAAACTTCCTATGATTCCATGACTGCCCCAATTCCCATTTGCCCTAGATGAGAGCCAGACTCACAATCTTCTCACCACAGATGGCCAACAGCCTAGCCCCAAGAAATAGAATAGAATAAACCAGGTTGGAAAAGACCTTTGATATCATTGAGTCCAACCTATCACCCAACACCATCTAATCAACTAAACCATGAGCACCAAGCACCCCATCAAGTCTCCTCCTAAACACCTCCAATGATGGCAACTCCACCACCTCCCCAGGCAGCACATCCCAATGGCCAATCACTCTCTCTATGAAGAACTTCTTCCTAACATCCAGCCTAAACCTCTGCTGGCACAGCTTGAGACTGTGTCCTCTTGTCCTGGTGCTGCTTGCCTGGGAGAAGAGACCAAGCCTCATCTGGCTACAACCTCCCTTCAGGTAGTTGGAGAGCAATAAGGTCTCCCCTGAGCCTCCTCTCCTCCAGGCTAAGCAACCCCAGCTCCCTCAGCCTCTCCTCACAGGGCTGTGCTCGAGGCCTCTCCCCAGCCTTGTTGCCCTTCTCTGGACACCTTCAAGTGTCTCAATGTCCTTCTTAAATTGATGGGTCCAGAACTGGACACAGGACTCAAGGTGTGGCCTAACCAGTGCTGAGTACAGGGCAGAATGACCTCCTTGCTCCTGCTGGCCACACTGTTCCTGATGCAGGCCAGGATGCCATTGACCTTCTTGGCCACCACTATCAAACAGTACCCCCAGCAGGCACAAGAGGAGAAGGGTGCTCCTTTTGCTTATGCCACGTGGCTGTTTGGGTGGTGTTTTTTTCTGAACAAAAATGTCCTCTGGCCACTCTGGTGAGTAAATTTACCATTCTGGCATCTGGTCCACCACACCCACTGGGTGCTGAGTCAGAGTTACACAACTTGGCTCCTTTGAGGCAGTTTGATCTGCTCACCTCTGCCTCATCACTCACTTCACTTGGGAATGAGGAGTTGGAACGAGAGGTAGCTATTAATAGGAGTAGAAGGGATACAGAGAAGGAATATTTTTGTCTTGGAGGACTATAGGAACACCTACAAATTGGTAGCAGCAAGACAATGACCACAGAGAGAGAAATGAGTTTCCATCAGGAGTCAGCATGGCAATGATCTGATAGCAAACTTCTACACATGGAATTGTTTGGGTTGGAAAAGACCTCTGAGGATCATTGAGTCCAACCATCAACAGTTATCACAAAGCCTTACCCAGCACTCCTATAGCAACCCAAATAAACAAACACACAGGCAAATGCCACAACTCACTTCCTATCTTAGTTCCAGAGGGATGGACGTGCCCGTGCTGGTGGTGAGACCTCTGGAGTCTTACCTCAGACTAGAGTCAGATTTACCTCTGCCCATGGCAGGGACACCTCTCAACTACACTCGGCTGCTTAAGGCCTCATCCAATCTGGCCTTCAACATCCCCAGGGAGGAGGCAGCCACAGCCTCCACGGGCAGCCTAGTCCAGAGTCTCACCACCCTCATACTGAAGAGCTTTTTCCTAAGATCCAGTCTAAACCTCCTCTCCCCTCAGCTTCAAACCATTCCTCCTTGTCCTGTCTCTATACACCCTCATGAAAAGTCCCTCTGCAGCCTTCCAGCAGGATCCCTTCAGCTATTGGCAGGCAGTTCAAGGCCCCCCCAGAGTCTTCTCATCTTGAGGCTGAACACCCCCAGCTCCCTCAACCCGTCCTCACAGCAGAGATGTTCCAGCCCTTGGCTCATCGTTATGTCCCTCCTCTGGACTCACTCCAACAGCTCTGTGTCCTTCTTGTAATGGGGACACCAGAACTGGAGGCAGTATTAGAGGTGGGGTCTCAGCAGAGCAGAGCCAAGTGGCAGAATCCCCTCTCGTGCTCTGCTGGCCAGACTCCTCTTGGCTACAGCCCAGGGCACAATTTGCCTTCTGGGCTGCATGAGCACAAATGATGGAGAGGTGGAAAAGCTCTTGCAGAAATGGTTTCTCTGGGTGGTGCAATGCTTCTGACCAAGCAGGACCAAACTGTGGTTTTGTGACTCTCAGCTGTTGCATGATCAAAACCGTCCAGCTGAAGGCAGGAAGCTCAGCAGGGCTTAGCAATCAGATCCTGCCTCAGCATGCTGTGAACTGGAAGCTGAAAATGAGTGGCCAGGTTTGAAACAGTGGATCTGGATTAAAAAAAAAGCAAGAAAGGTTAAATGTCCAAACTCTGCTACACCCTGGGATTTATTTGCTGGCTTCTAATTTTAGCTTTGGTTAGGCCAATAAAAGGTATCACATCACTGTCTGGGTAGCTGTCACACACACATACACAAAACCCCAGTGCAGCTACCAACTTTCCTCTGTTGGATGACATACTTGGGCAACAGACCTTCAAACAAAAAAAACCAGCTTCAGCTTCTTGAGAGCACATTTGGTTTTCCATTCACTACTTCCACGGTGCTGAAAGCAACGTTATTCACCCCAGAGATGAAAAGCTACTCTGAGTTTTAAAGGTTTAACTGAAGAAAACCTTCCTTCTGCTGCAAGTTTTCCTTCTTTCAGGATTTTAAAGCACGCCTACGAAGCAGCTGCTGGGCAAAAAACACCAACTTAAGGTCAGTGAGGTCTGGTAAGAAGCAAAGAAAGAAAGAAATGTAATTAGGAGATTGCAAGAATGACTGCTCCCTACAAAAATGTGGATGATGAGGAGGAGGAGGAAAAGCAAAGGAAGGTCTCCTCTCTCCATGAGATGAGCTAATGAATGATGAATGTGGAATGACTTGGTTAAAGAGACAAGAACAGAAAAGTCAGATCAATTCCCAATACACTAAATGTTCACCAGCTGCAACCTGTAACCACCTTCTCACCTCTTTTCCACTTAGCTCTTGCCGACCTCACCAGTAGCCCTTACACAGAAGGCCACTCTTTGCCTGTTCCAGGCCTGCTTGCCTGCAGTGAGGAAGCATCATCCACTTCTGCTCAGACCTTGCTCTTGGTCTCTTGTCACTGGTGTGAGGCTGGACAGGTACAAATGGCACAGCAGTGATAAACCATTCCACAAACCAGAGAAGCCCCATCCCTGGAACCATTCCAGCTCAGGTTGGACTGGGCTCTGAGCAACCTGCTCCACTGGCAGTTGTCCCTGCTTACCACTGGGGGATTGGACATTTAAAGGTGTTTTGTCACCCAAAACATTTTATGACTGATTGGCTAACTCTGCAAGGCCAGGCATATTGTCCAGGTCCTTCTGTGGTTGTTTGGCCACAGAACCATTCATTTTCACCCAAGGGTACCAACTGTGGGGGCACAGGTGAGGCAGGATTCCTCTTCAGAGGAGACTACCTTCTTTGTGGCAGCTCTGCAGAAGCTTTAGGTTATGGTCCTGTTGGGAATCCAGCTCCTTGTGCCTCTTCTTCCTCCTCCCAGGCCCTCTAGTTACTGCCTTTAGAAGTTGCAGCTCCTTACAGCTGAAAGACTGCTGCTGCTCAGAGCAACGGGCAGAACACTACCCTCACAAATCACAAATCTCCAACTGCTTACACATGCTCTATATGAAGCAACTTGACTGGTTTCCAATATTTATGGATCCCAACTGCCTCTACTTCATGATACATTCAGGGGAAGAAAAAGTACAATGATCCTCTTTATGTCCCTGGTAATTTCATCCAGCCATCATCAGAATATATTGTGAGCACTTGGACTGTTAATTATTGAAACCTTGCTTCATAATGAATTGGAACATCACCTCTTACAGACCAACTTCAGATATTCTCTAAATCTGCCAAGCTGCTGTGGAACTGGTCTATCATTTCACAGAACCACAGAACAGCTCAGGTTGGAAGGGACCTCAGAGATCATCTCTTCCAACCTCCTCACCATGGGCAGGGACACCTCTCCACTAGACTCAGCTGCTCAAGGCTGCAACCAACCTGGCATTCAACACCCCCAAGGGAGGGGGCAGCCAGAGCCTCCCTGAGCAGCTTATTCCAGAGTCTCACCACCCCCATACTGAAGAATTTCTTCCTAAGATCCAGTCTAAACCTTTTTAAACACTTCCAGTGATGGTGACTCCACCTCCTCCCTGGGCAGCACATTCCAATGGCCAATCTCTCTTGATGGGAAGAACTTCTTCCTAACATCCAGCCTAAACCTCCCCTGATACAGCTTGAGACTGTGTCCTCTTGTTCTGGTGCTGGTTACCTGGAGAAGAGACCAACCCCCACCTGGCTACAACCTTCTTTCAGGTAGTGGTAGAGAGCAATAAAACACATTCCTCCAGATGAGCAGCTTCTATACAGCAAACTGCAGGGAAAGGAGAAGGACAGAAGTAGTCACTGGTGATACTATTGACCTCAACAAGAGAGAAGATGGGCAAGTAGAGAGAAGGGTCAGACTTTAAACCAAGGGCAAATCCTGCCTGACCAACCTGGTGGCCTTCTATGAGCAGGTGACAAAATTAATAGATGAGGGGCGAGCAACTGATGTCGTTTACCTGGACCTGAGCAAAGCCTTTGACACTGTCCCACACCACATCCTGGTCTCCAAACTGGTGACACATGGGTTTGATTGGTGGACCACTAGATGGATAAGGAACTGGCTTGATGGCCACACCCAAAGAGTGGCTGTCAATGGCTCCATGTCCCAGTGGAGGCCAGTGACAAGCGGAGTCCCTCAGGGATCAGTCCTGGGACCAGGCTTGTTCAACATCTTTGTGGGTGCCATGGACAGTGGCATTGAGTGCACCCTCAGCAAGTTTGCTGATGACACCAAGCTGTGGTGCAGCAGACAGGCTGGAGGGAAGGGAGGCCATCCAGGGGGACCTTGACAGGCTGGAGAGGTGGGCACAAGCCAACCTCGTGAAGTTCAATAAGAGCAAGTGCAGGGTCCTGCATCTGGGTCGAGGCAATCCCAGGCACAAATCCAGGCTGGGCAGGGACTGGCTGGAAAGTAGCCCTGAGAAGAGAGACTTGGGGGTGCTGGTGGACAAGAAGCTCAACATGAGCTCTCAGTGTGCACTTGCAGCCCACAAAGCCAATCAGATCCTGGGCTGCATCAGAAGTGTGGCCAGCAGGTCGAGGGAGGTGATCCTCCCCCTCTACTCAGCCCTGGTGAGACCCCACCTGGAGTACTGCCTCCAGTTCTGGAGCCACTATTACAAGAGAGATGTGGAGGTGCTGGAAGGTGTCCAGAGAAGGGCCACAAGGATGATCAGAGGGCTGGAGCACCTCTCCTATGAGGACAGACTGAAGGAGTTGGGGCTGTTCAGTCTGCAGAAGAGAAGGCTCTGAGGTGACCTCATTGTGGCTTTCCAGTATCTGAAGGGGGCCTACAGGAAGGCTGGGGAAGGACTTCTCAGGATCTCAGGTAGTGATAGGACTAGGGGGAATGGAATGAAGCTGGAGGTGGGGAGATTCAGGCTGGATGTGAGGAGGAGGCTCTTCCCCATGAGAGTGGTGAAGCCCTGGAATGGGTTGTCCAGGGAGGTGGTCGAGGCCCCGTCCCTGGGGGTGTTTAAGCCCAGGCTGGATGAGGCTCTGTCCAGCCTGATCTAGTGTGGGGTGTCCCTGCCCATGGCAGGGGGGTTGGAACTGGATGATCCTTGTGGTCCTTTCCAACCCTGAATGATACTATGAAGCCACAATCAGCAGTCGTATATAAAATCAAACTTCTGTTGAACTTTGGTCTACTGGAATCTTAGAATCAATTCTCACAGAAACACTGCATTTAAAACCATTTCCAGCTTGGGTGACTTTGGCTAATGCTAAGTCCAACCCTATAGACACTGAGTGTCTCAGCCTCCCAGTTGTTTCAACAGGACCTAAGGGCACTCTGTCCCATCAACAGGATCCAGGGGGGGGCTCGAGCACAAGCCCAATGAGGAGAGGCTGAGGGAGCTGGGGTTGTTTAGCCTGGAGAAGAGGAGGCTCAGGGGAGACCTTCTTGCTCTCTACAGCTACCTGAAGGGAGATTATAGCCATGTGGGGGTTGGTCTCTTCTCCTAGGCAACTACCAATAGAACAAGAGGACACAGTCTCAAGCTGTGCCAGGGGAGGTATAGGCTGGATGCTAGGAAGAAATACTTCCCAGAAAGAGAGATTAGCCATTGGAATGTGCTGCCCAGGGAGGTGGTGGAGTCATCATCACTGGAGGTGTTTAGGAAGAGCCTGGATGAGGCACTTGGTGCCATGGTTTAGTTGATTAGATGGTGTTGGGTGATAGGTTGGACTCTGTGATCTCAAAGAGATCTTTTCCAACCTGGTTAATTCTGTTCTATTCTACAGCAATGGAAACTTTGAGCTGCAAAGGAAAGAATTGTGAAGACAACACACAAATACTGGAGGAGGCATATGTCCAGCAGGCCTAGGGAACTTCTCCCCCTCTACTCTGCCTTGCTGAGACCACACCTGCAATACTGTGTCCAGTTTTGGGCTCTCCAGTTCGAGTGAGACAGAGGCCTGCTGGAGAGAGTCCAACAGAGAGCCACAAGGATGATTAGGGGACTTGAGCATCTTCCCTGTGAAGAGAGACTGCAAGCCCTGGAGCTGTTTAGTCTGGAGAAGACTGAGAGATATAGACTGACTGTCTATCAATATCTGAGGAGTAGATGTCAAGTGGAGGGGGGCAAGCTCTTTTGGGTGATGCACAGTGATAAGCTAAGGAACAATGGATACAAACTTGAACAGAGAAGGTTCCAGCTCAACATGAGGAGAAACTTCTTTCCAGTGAGAGTGACAGAGCCCTGGAGCAGGCTGCCCAGGGAGGCTGTGGAGTCTCCTTCTCTGGAGACTTTCAAAACCTACCTGGATGCATTCCTGTGGAGGGTGGACTGGATGATCTCTGGAGGTCCCTTCCAACCTCTCATGTACTGTGAGACTGTGATATGCTGCAAGGAAGTAAATTAACAAAGCACAAAGGGAGTAGATGAACAAAGGCAGCATGATGTCAAGGGTTAACAATGAGCAAGGCTGTGGGAAACTCAAAAGTTAATTTCAAATCAAGAAGCCATACAGGAGCTTGGTTTCAGGAGTATATATTTTACAGAATCCTTGCAGCAGTTGGGGTTTTGTTTGGCTTTTCTTTAATAGTTGAGTTATAAACAGGATATTCTGATAAGAAGGAAAGATTCTCGTTGAGTATGATGCACAACCTATAGTTTTTTCTATGCTGGAAGGACTTCACATAGAAATACAATCTCCACTCAGACAATTTCTGTTTATAGCAGTGAATGACTCTTTCTAAGCAAGACATGGATATTGAAACCTGTAATGATGTGTGCCATAGAGGAAGCGCTGGAGAGGAGAAACAAAGACAATACAAAGTGACCCCCAGCCCTTTGACAGTAACGTTGCTTTTCTCTGCCATAGCTTAATAGTATTTGGAACACAAGAATCGATCTGGGCCTGGAAACCACAGCCCTAGTTTGAACTCAGCATTGTGTTCAAAGCCCAAAACATCATCAGAGCCCAAACCTCCAGATTTTGGTCATCAGAGCAGTAATTGTTTTAATCTGTTTCTTCTAAATTGCAACAGGAGAGGAGAGGGAGGAAAAGGAGGAGAGGAGAGGGAGGAAAAGGAGGAGAGGAGAGGAGAGGGAGGAAAAGGAGGAGAGGAGAGGAGAGGGAGGAAAAGGAGGAGAGGAGAGGAGAGGGAGGAAAAGGAGGAGAGGAGAGGAGAGGGAGGAAAAGGAGGAGAGGAGAGGAGAGGGAGGAAAAGGAGGAGAGGAGAGGAGAGGGAGGAAAAGGAGGAGAGGAGAGGAGAGGGAGGAAAAGGAGGAGAGGAGAGGAGAGGGAGGAAAAGGAGGAGAGGAGAGGAGAGGGAGGAAAAGGAGGAGAGGAGAGGAGAGGGAGGAAAAGGAGGAGAGGAGAGGAGAGGGAGGAAAAGGAGGAGAGGAGAGGAGAGGGAGGAAAAGGAGGAGAGGAGAGGAGAGGGAGGAAAAGGAGGAGAGGAGAGGAGAGGGAGGAAAAGGAGGAGAGGAGAGGAGAGGGAGGAAAAGGAGGAGAGGAGAGGAGAGGGAGGAAAAGGAGGAGAGGAGAGGAGAGGGAGGAAAAGGAGGAGAGGAGAGGAGAGGGAGGAAAAGGAGGAGAGGAGAGGAGAGGGAGGAAAAGGAGGAGAGGAGAGGGAGGAAAAGGAGGAGAGGAGAGGAGAGGGAGGAAAAGGAGGAGAGGAGAGGAGAGGGAGGAAAAGGAGGAGAGGAGAGGAGAGGGAGGAAAAGGAGGAGAGGAGAGGAGAGGAGAGGGAGGAAAAGGAGGAGAGGAGAGGAGAGGAGAGGGAGGAAAAGGAGGAGAGGAGAGGAGAGGGAGGAAAAGGAGGAGAGGAGAGGAGAGGGAGGAAAAGGAGGAGAGGAGAGGAGAGGAAGGAAAAGGAGGAGAGGAGAGGAGAGGGAGGAAAAGGAGGAGAGGAGAGGAGAGGGAGGAAAAGGAGGAGAGGAGAGGGAGGAAAAGGAGGAGAGGAGAGGAGAGGGAGGAAAAGGAGGAGAGGAGAGGAGAGGGAGGAAAAGGAGGAGAGGAGAGGAGAGGGAGGAAAAGGAGGAGAGGAGAGGAGAGGGAGGAAAAGGAGGAGAGGAGAGGAGAGGGAGGAAAAGGAGGAGAGGAGAGGGAGGAAAAGGAGGAGAGGAGAGGGAGGAAAAGGAGGAGAGGAGAGGGAGGAAAAGGAGGAGAGGAGAGGGAGGAAAAGGAGGAGAGGAGAGGGAGGAAAAGGAGGAGAGGAGAGGGAGGAAAAGGAGGAGAGGAGAGGGAGGAAAAGGAGGAGAGGAGAGGGAGGAAAAGGAGGAGAGGAGAGGGAGGAAAAGGAGGAGAGGAGAGGGAGGAAAAGGAGGAGAGGAGAGGGAGGAAAAGGAGGAGAGGAGAGGGAGGAAAAGGAGGAGAGGAGAGGGAGGAAAAGGAGGAGAGGAGAGGGAGGAAAAGGAGGAGAGGAGAGGGAGGAAAAGGAGGAGAGGAGAGGGAGGAAAAGGAGGAGAGGAGAGGGAGGAAAAGGAGGAGAGGAGAGGGAGGAAAAGGAGGAGAGGAGAAATAAAATGAAAAGGAAGCCCTTCAACAATAAAATCCAGAAAGCAAATTCTAACCAGCAAATAAACTCCAGGAACAAAGCAGGACAAATGCATGTGTACTTTAGGACTCACTTTAGAAGATGTGTCTTAAAATGCTATAGCACAAACACAGCAAAGTTGCCATGAATCACAGCCTGGTGGCTTTTCAAAACATCACCAAATTCTTTTGAGAGAGAGAGACATACACACAAAATTAATCTCTATAAAATGACCATTTCAAACTATTACCTTCCCCCACACACACCCCCTCTACCTACCTAACTACCACAGAAATTTCTACCTAAGCCTAAACCACAGAAAGTTCTCCTAAGCATGCAGGCAGGCTGCATATGAAAGCTGAGTGGAACAGCTGAGCAGGCTTTACTCTACAACCCTGTCCAGCACAGTTTGCTTGGCCAGCAGTATCTGTCTTGGCCTCAGAAACATGGTCAATGAGAACCAAACGTTTGGTCCCCCTCAACTAGCAATGTTTCCTTACACTTTTTCAGTCGACCAACTCTCTGCCTTCTAAACTTCCTGTACCTGGCCACATATTTATTTATTTATTTTTAGCTTATTTCTTTTGTTTTCCCCAGCCAAAAAGAACTTTCAAAAGTTCAAGCTACATTTGAGAACTACTAAGAACTACTTTACAATATTTCCTCTTAGCCTGCTGCCTAAATGACTGCGTTTCAGTGGCTTCTTTCCTCTGAATCAGCTGCACTGTTTGAGGGAAGGTTAAGCCATTTTTACTCAATGCAACTTTTAGCTCCTGATGATGCTATCAAATAGCACAATTTAGCATGATCTATAAAGGGGTCACACATTACTGTTACAGACAGTTCCACCTTTTTTTCTCCTTACCTCCTCTTTATTACCACTATGTTTTCCCCCTTTCAGTAAAGCCTTTCTCCTAAGACTTCATCTTACAAAGCATTGAGCAGCAGAGGCAAGCAGGGCTGCTTCTGAGCCTTACATCTTCAAATGACAGAAAATAACTTCAATAAGAGCAAATGGCAGAATTGACCTGAGTGCCTCCTCAGCTCCCAGGCAGCTCTGAGCGCTGAGATCACATTCAATCATGGCACTTAAGACAGAGTAATACACTTCACAGACCTCTGCAAGCCGTGTGCTTTGCAGCTCTATTGCACACCTACAGCCTAGGATTCTTTGGTCCAGGAATGTACACCATTATGGTGCAGGCTTCCAGTGGTAACTGTGGCTTGAGTTTTCTACATCACCTAGTAGCACTGACAAGAAGACAAAAGAAGATTTGAGATCTATAGTTAAAGTTTAAGCCTAACAGCTACAGGAATGGATTCGTTCTCCAGGGGTTTTCTTTGGTCACTGAGGTGTGCACAGAGCCTGGGAGGAGATTATTTTATTGAGTAGTTTTTGCAGCGCAGCAGGGGACACTGACAATGGGGTGGACACCACCCTCCAGACACACACCACGGGGGAGGGATCAGAGCGAAGACAACTCAGCCAGCAGAATCGCTCTGTCACAGGCAGGGGGTAGGAGTTTTCCTTCCTGGGAAAGCAGCAAGATTTCTGGCCCCACAGCGTGTAGGTATCTGAGGTCTCCTGGAGGATGTAAACATTTTTATTGGGAGTTGTTACTGACTTCAGTCCTCAGGGTATCAGTGGCCTTACCCAGTTTCCCAGCCACTTCGCTCTTCAACAGCTAGTGTGCTGAAAAAGGCTCCACACAACACGGTTATATCACGAGTCAGAGTAGGAGCAGCGGGTTAAGCAGCAGACAGAAGCGATGCAAAGCTTCTCTTGTTTCAGGGGTGGATGCAATGAGGTTGAAAGTAGATATGAAGATGATGGAAGGTGGTAGTTTAAGACATCCTGAAAAATAATGTCTTGTTTTGTATAGAATCATAGAATCCCTTGGTTTGGAAGAGACCTTTAAAGGTCATCTAAATCCAATGCCCAGTCAGTGAGCAGGGACATCTTCAACTAGACTGAAGGTTGATCAGACTCCTATCCAACCTGACCTGGAATGTTTCCAACAATGGGGCTTCTACCACCTCTCTGAGAAGCCTGAGGCAGTGGCTCACTACACTCACTGCAAAATTTCTTCCTTCTACCTAGTCTAAACCTCCTCTCTTTTAGCTTAAAACCATCACCCCTTGTTCTACCACAAGAGGCCCTGTTAAAAAGATTGTTCCCATTTTATAAGATCCCTTTAAGTACTGAAAGACCGCAATAAGGTCTCCCTTACCCACAAATCAAGCTAGCTGAAACTACAGCAACTCTCACAAGATCAGCTGAAACAGCACAGAGAAAGTTGAAAGGAGCTCTCCTATAGCTGGAACAGGAGTTGATGAACACTTGTTGAGGAGACCAACTGAGATGTAGAGATGGCTCATGGAGTTCCATCAGGAACTACGCTGAGACTAGCAATGATTTCTTTATCCACCACCCAAAACACCACAAACTGAATCTTGGTATGAACCAGCAACAGCCAGGAGAGGCCTCTTTCAAATGCTTGCTTTGACATTTAACCCAGGTCTCAGTTATTTTCCATCCCAACTTTCTTTTACTGATATCTCAACTAATTCTCAAGAATCCAGACGAGAGCCTGATGCTTCCAAACCCTAGACCATGGCTCTCTCAAAGGCCACCTCAGTTACTGGCTGCTGCATTTCAGGCACCTTGCATGAAACTGACTTTCAGAAGGCCAATACTCAGCACTTCCTGAAAACAACTCTCAAAGCACCCTCCAGCCAGATTAATACAAATGAAGGCACTTCAAAACTGCTCCTTACTTTTGAACAAACCTCAGCCACAACGAGGACAAACTGATTGACAAGAAAAAACAGAACTCATAAAAGGTCACCAGAAAAAGATCCATGTGCTGTGCGCTGTGCCCAAGCTACTGACACTGTAAACTTTATTCACATTCAGAGTGACATAGTTAATGGCAAAAGGGTTTGCCCTTTAGATCCAGTAACCATATTTTACTTTCTATCTCTAGAGAGCAGGAGTCTGTATAAGCAGCAAGAAGGGAGGAGGGGGGGGTGGGGGGAGAAAGAAAGTTTGATGGATCACCAGGGTTTTTTTTCCTTCTGGTGGTGAATTCAGCTGTCTGGAATCACGACTGTTAGTACAGGAGGAAACGAGATAGTTATCTCGTGTCAAAACTGTGATATAACAAATGTGAATATAATCTCCCAGGGAGGTACAGTTCAGAATATCTCTTTTTTTCCCCTCTTCTTTTCTTTTTTTTTTTTTAAGATAAAACATATCCTGAAACAAAGGTTGCTTTTAACTACGTGTAAACAGTCTTTGATCAGTCAACTGAATCCTTAGAAAGGGCTGATATATTGCAAAACATAACACAACACCCTTACCACACTTGGGTGAGTGCTTAAACTTTGCTCAAAGGAAGGATTCTAGTAGTTGGAGACCCAACCAGAATGAGGAGAATGGAACTTTTGGTTTGGTTGGTGTTGGTATTACATTAGCACAGTCCTCTCCTCCTGGAAGCTGCAATCGGTACAGAGCACAAGGGGATAGGTACTGCTGCATTACAAATGCATTTGACATTGGAGAAATTCCTTCTGAGGGTTGCCTTGGGATTTCATGGCTTTTCTGCTTCCTCTGCTGCATCTCCAGACAAACCTAAAAAAGAGAAACCAGAAAGAAGATGCATAAGCAACCAAGGTACTTGGCGACAGCGTGCACTACACTGAGTCCATCAGTTGGTAAAAGCCTTGGTTATAGCTGGAGGAAACGCTACCTCACCTGCAGAACAGTCAGGATAGAAATGCTGAACTTGCAAATCTAAGCACTCAGAAGTTAAAAAAAAAGCCCAACCAACAATTAAGGTAATAAAGGCATTTTTATATGAGCTCTTTTATGCACCTGAAGGATGATGCTGTCTAGGTTATAAAACGACAGACTACTTTTACACCACACACAGAAAAAAATGACAGAGAACAACCAAGACATTGACTCCAACCTCCTCGTGTTTTTCCTCCCCATTTCTTCTAGGTAAAACCAGCAATATTAATTGCAAAGTCTACAGATTAGACTCCAGAAATACATCAACAAGGATTTTTGTTTTTCTTTTTAAAGAACAAAATAAACCAGGTTGGAAGAGACCAAGATCATCACATTCACCCAAAACCATCTAATCAACTCAACCATGGCACCAAGCACCCTATCAAGTCTCCTCCTAAACACTTCCAATGATGGCAACTCCACCACCTCCCCAGGCAGCACATTCCAATGGGCAATCACTCTCTCTATGAAGAACTTCTTCCTAACATCCAGCCTAAACCTTCCCTGGCACAGCTTGAGACTGTGTCCTCTTGTTCTGCTGCTGGGTGCCGGGGAGAAGAGACCAATCCCTACCTGTCTACAACCTCCCTTCAGGTAGCTGTAGAGAGCAAGAAGGTCTGCCCTGAGCCTCCTCTTCTCCAGGCTAAGCAACCCCAGCTCCCTCAGCCTCTCCTCACAGGGCTGTGCTCCAAACCCCTCCCCAGCTTTGTTGCCCTTCTCTGGACACATTCCAGCATCTCAACATCTTTCCTAAACTGACGAGCCCAGAACACAGGACACAGGACTCCAGGTGTGGCCTAACCAGTGCTGAGTACAGGGCAGAATGACTTCCCCGCTCCTGCTGGCCACACTGATGCAGGCCAGGATGCCATTGGCCTTCCTGGCCACCTGAGCACACTGCAGGTTCATGTTCAGCCTACTATCAACCGGTAGCCCCAGGTCCCTCTCTGCCTGGCTGCTCTCCAGCCACTCTGACCTCAGCCTGTAGCACTGCATGGGGTTGCTGTGGCCAATGTGCAGAACCTGGCACTTGGATGTGTTCAATCTCATCCCATGGGATTCTGCCCATCTGTCCAGCCTGTCGAGGTATTATTATTATTAACTTTTTTTTTCCTTTTTAAATCTAAGTCTAACTCTTGGGGCAAGGGGCAAACTGCAAACCTTTTGTATTGAAGATAACTTCTGCCTCAAACCAAGAGCAGGGGTTTCCTATTTTCAAGAGTGTAAGAGAACAAAGCACTTCGGACTGGATATTAATCTTTGCAATAATGAACCTGACAGAATTGGAACAGTGGCTTAGAAACTCATAAAACACTGCTTGGAATATTGGGGGGGGGGAAGCCCAGTGGATAATCACCCAAATTTGTATGCACACATACTGAAAGTTTAACTCAGCAGTTTCTTAGACGTCCATTATTGATTTAGGTAGAAAATGGTTTAACTTAAATCCTTTTTTAATGAACACCAAGCAATCCAAAATAAATTGGCACCACCTCCCAATTATACAAGAATTATGCTAATTAAAATAATACACAGCTTTTATGGGTTGGGTTTTTTTTTGGGGGGGTATTTTTTGCCTTCCAAGCCATCTCTGAAGGCAGCTGAAATACACACACACACACACAGAGCGAAGGGAAACCATCCAGCAGGTCAGCAGCATAAAAATCGGAGTGTCCAGCTGCCTCCAGTTGCCTGACAGCCCAACAATCACATTCCCACAGAATTTAGCACCCACAATCCACACAAAAAGCATAACAGACTTCCCTTTAGAGTCAAGCAACTCCACACCAAGCAAAGCACCTGGGTTTATTTCGCAGGTTTCATTTCGCTCTGTCCACGTTTGGTGCTGGGGGATTTCAGTATTTACAAGAGTCTTCATATGACTGATGGCACTGGACTGAAGAAACTTTATCTCGAGCTTTCAGACTGAAGGAAAACATCAGTGAAGCTAACAGGGGAGGGGATCAAGGATAAAATCACCCAGACACAAAAGACTTGAGGCAGTAAAATTTCAGCAACAGCTGGAAGCCCAAAGCCCCCAAGGGGCTGAAAAGTTTCCCTTAGTGAAGTCTCTACTCATTTTTTTTTTTGGCTGTTGTTTAAAAAAGGGCAATTAAAAATACCATGTTAAGAGCTGTCTTGGGTTTACAAAGGTCAGCCCTCAGATGGTAGCTCTTTTGTTCAAAAGTCTTATCACACAGCACATGCTGGGAGGCCAAAAAAGACCAGCAGCAGGTCCCATCTTGTTTCATTACTGATCCAGAGGAAAGAGGTTGGTAGCATGATAATTAAGTATGTGGATTATAAAAACCAGGATGAGCTACAAATGCTGGAGAAAAAGGCAACATTGCTCTAGGACTAAGAGATGAACAAAGCTGAGAGAAGGCAAAAGGAGACACCACCTGAAATACAGCATGGAAAGAACAATCTCAGCCACAGACGCTTGCTGAGGAAAGCCCTGCAGAGGCAGCACAGTGGAAAAAGCTGTCAAGTCCAGGCATTTGCAGTGAAATACCCAGTGTAGCTCAACACAGAGCTCAGAGTGAATGCTGCTCCTGACTACACAGCTTTGTTGAGGCCACATCTGGAGCTGTTTACAGCTCTGTACTGCATAAAGAGATACTGCAGAAGATCTTACTTTCCCACCATAACCAAGGAAGAGAGTTTGCAAGTACTATGAAACTGGTTTCTGCACTCTTAAAAACGATGGACACAGAGTTCATAGAAGCAGTCAGGATGGAAAATACCCCTGGGATGATCAAGTCCAACTACTGACCCTACTCTACAAAGTTCACCCCTAATCCATATCCCCAAGCACCACATCTAAACCATCTTTAACCACATCCAGGGACGGTGACTCAACCACGTCCTTGGGCAGCCTGTTCCAATGAGTTCAGATGAGAAGCATGATTATAGTCAGCTCTTTGTAGCTGAGGAGAACAGCTGCAGATGTACCAGAGACCACCAGGCATTATCTTTGCCCACTAAGATGCACACTCAAGTGCCCTCAACTGCAGTACATCTGGGGACTGGCTAGAGGACATCTAAGATGCATAACAACTCAGAGATGAAGGTTTAGAAAAATATCAGAGGTAAAAAAAGATGTTAGCAGATGTTAGTCAGTTAGAGGGTAGAAAGGCTCTGCAGAGGGACCTCGACCGACTGGACAGATGGGCAGAGTCCAATGGGATGGCATTCAACAAGTCCAAGTGCCGAGTGCTGCACTTTGGCTACGGCAATCCCATGCAGAGCTACAGGCTGGGGTCAGAGTGGCTGGAGAGCTGCCAAACAGAGAGGGACCTGGGGGTGCTGATTGACAGCTGCCTAAACATGAGCCAGCAGTGTGCCTAGGTGGCCAAGATGGCCAATGGCATCCTGGCCTGCATTAGGAATAGTGTGGCCAGCAGGAGCAGGGAGGTCATTGTGCCCCTGTACTCTGCATTGGTTAGGCCACACCTTGAGTACTGTGTCCAGTTCTGGGCCTCTCAGTTTAAGAAGGACATTGAGACACTTGAATGTGTCCAGAGAAGGGCAACAAGGCTGGGGAGAGGCCTTGAGCACAGCCCTGTGAGGAGAGGCTGAGGGAGCTGGGGTTGCTTAGCCTGGAGAAGAGGAGGCTCAGGGGTGACCTCATTGCCCTCTACAACTACCTGAAAGGTGGTTGTGGCCGGGAAGGGGTTGGCCTCTTCTCCCAGGCAACCAGCACCAGAACAAGGGGACACAGTCTCAAGCTGCACCAGGAGAGGTTTAGACTCGAGGTGAGGAGGAAGTTCTTCACCGAGCGAGTTGTTCGCCATTGGAAGGGGCTGCCCAGGGAGGTGGTGGAGTCACTGTCCCTGGAGGCGTTCAAGAGGAGATTGGACGTGGCACTTGGTGCCATGGTCTGGTCATGGGGTCTGTGTTGATAGGTTGGACTCGATGATCCTCGAGGTCCTTTCCAACCTAAGTTATACTGTGATACTGTGAAGATCTTCATGAAAAAATATATACCTTCTTGTATACACCCTATACATACACACACATATATACCCTATATACATATAAAATATCCTGATGTGCCTTTTCCTTCATGAGGCTGAAAACCTAAACAGGTTAAAAACTAAAATGTAATTATACAATTATAAACACAAGAATGCATTTGAGCCACAAAATAGTGCCTGAGAGATTGCCTTTCAAAACCTGCTATTGCCACTGACTTCTTACAAGTGAGCCTTGTACCTGTGCCTACCAACTGCCAAGCCAAAGAGAGCAAAATGAATGGTTACTTTCAAGCTCCTGAACACAGTGGATCCACTAAGCCCTAGTGCATTAACTGCAATTATGGGCTGGCAGAACTGAAGGAATACAGCAAGATTTGCCCCAGTTTCACACAGCTTTGCCTGACAACACTAAACGTGGCTATAGGGAACCCAGAATGCTTTCCCAAGGATCAAAGAACTGCCAGGAGTAAACTGTGGGAGAGGTGAGCTGACAGATGATGTATAGACTGAATCTATTTTTATGGCAACTCCTAAATGGGAGGCCACCTAAAAGCATGTCTTACAGTAATCTGCCTTCCTGATTTGACCCTGAATTTCTGCAACATGAAGTATTTATTAGTTATCTAGGGGTACACAATGACTTTCCCATTGATCTGATGCATGCTAGATCAGAACAGATGAGATGATCAACACCAGTGAGGTTTATAATTAGTAGATTCTGATAAGCTTAGGCAGATCCTAATAGGGAGCACAAAAATAGTCAAGGCTCCTTTACCTCATTTCACAGAATCACAGAAGCATTCAGGTTGGAAAAGACCTTCAGGACCACCCAGTCCAACCAATAACTCTACTCAACAAAGTTCACCCCTAAACCATATCCCCAAGCACCACATCCCAACCACCATTAAACACATCCAGGCCTGGTGACTCAACCACCTCCCTGGGCAGCTCATTCCAATGCCTGACCACTCCTGCTGGGAAAATTTTTTTCCTCGTGACCAGTCTTTTCAGCAGGACAGAAGGAAAAAGAAAAGGCTTCCCTCAACCTTCTCATCCACCATTAAGAAGTTCTCCATGTTTCATTTCATAGACCATCCCCAAATCTTATCAGGTTAATACTGGTCTGAGCACACAGCCAAACATACATTAAAAGGTTTATAACTCTTCATTTCAACACAGGTATGAAATGGATAACTGCTTTTGGAAATGATCAGGACAGATTTTACCTCCTCTGCAGCAGGGTTGGTTTTTTTTGGAGGTAAGTTTTCAAAGCAGAGTTAAAAATATATGATTGAATGAGGAATAGAATAGAACAGAACAGAATAGAATAGGACTAGAATAGAATACAATAGAATAGAATAGGACTAGAATAGTCCAGACCAGACCAGGTTGGAAAAGACCTTTGAGATCATCGAGTCCAACCTATCACCCAACACCATCTAATCAACTCAACCATGGCACTAAGTGCCCCATCCACTCTCTTCCTAAACACCTCCAGTGATGGTGACTCCACCACCTCCCTGGGCAGCACATTTCAATGGCCAATCTCTCTCTATGAAGAACTTCTTCCTAACATCCAGCCTAAACCTCCCCTGGTGCAGCTTGAGACTGTGTCCTCTTGTTCTGCTGCTGGTTGCCTGGAAGAAGAGACCACCCCCACCTGGCTACAACCTCCCTTCAGGGAGTTGTAGAGAGCAGTAAGGTCTCCCCTGAGCCTCCTCTTCTCCAGGCTAAGCAACCCCAGCTCCCTCAGCCTCTCCTCACAGGGCTGTGCTCCAGACCCCTCCCCAGCTTTGTTGCCCTTCTCTGGACACCTTCCAGCAACGCAGCATCTTTCCTAAACTGAGGGGCCCAGAACTGGACACAGGACTCAAGGTGTGGCCTTACCAGTGCTGAGTACAGGGCACAATGACTTCCCTGCTCCTGCTGGCCACACTATTGCTGATGCAGGCCAGGATGCCATTGGCCCTCTTGGCTGCCTGGGCACACTGCAGGCTCACGTTCAGCCTACCATCAACCAGCACCTCCAGGTCCCTTTCTGTCTGGCTGCTCTCCAGCCACTCTGACCCCAGCCTGTAGCACTGCATAGATGAGATCGTGTATGTCTGAGGCCAAAACCAGGTTCCACCTTCAGCCACTTAAACCCTTCACACCGTTTTGTGTATTTGTGAATGGGAGCACATTAGCACCCTCCTGAAAGCAGCTTCTCTAAACAAAGCCGGGAGTACCTCAGGGGTGTTAATTTGCCTCGTGAAAAGCATGACTTAAGGCATACATATCACTGAGTCACAGAGCTGATTTGAAGATCAAAAAATGTGTTTTTGAGTCTGGAAAAACGAAAGTTCAAGGAAAATCTGTTGCAGTGAGAGAAGCACCAAAGACAGAGAAAATCCCCCAAATTTCCTGGAATTATTATTCATGCAAGCAGAGTGAAGTAAAACCACCCTCCAAACCTTTTAAAGGGAAGCATGATGACAGAAGGGAGGAGAGAGGATCATTTTCTGCAGTCATAAATTGTTCACACTGAGTATGATGGTGTAAGTTTTGAAGACCTTCAGGTTAAACGATTAGGCAATGGAAGAAACTACCCAGGGAGGTGGCTGAGTCAAGGATATGAGAGGCTTGCAAAGATGGGGATAGATGAAATCCTAGTGGGGATTAGTGAGGAGGAAGATGTACAGGCTTTGAGCCGGATGACCTAAAGGATCTTCTCCAATCCTATCATTTATGCAGCGATGATTCATCCTAAGATGAACATTTTGGACTCCTATGAATTACTGGCTGAATTTCCTGGATACTATTGTACATTAGTCTACTCTGAAGCATGCATAAAAACTAAGGCAAAGTTGGCTTTGAAGTGTTTCATCTGCAGTATTTGCCACTTCCCAGTCTCTTTTTTTTTTTTTTCATGCAGTGACTCAGAGAAAAGAAAAAAAAGAAAGAAAGGACTGTTATGACAAGACAACAAAAGTTATTTTGAGTTCAGGTTAAATCAGAGAAGGGAGGCACCACTTTCCTCAGCTATTCCCACCTAAAAGAGGGAAAAAAAACACATCCCATCTCATGGCCTGATGGTTAACATTGTTATTTGCAGACCTCACATAAAATAGAACAAACCACAGCTTTGAAAGCTTTTCAGAACACTTTGGATCTGAACCTCAATGTTCCAAATGACCCAAGTTCATAAATCCTTTTGCCTTCCCCACACCCCCCAGTGGCTTTTTCCCCCAGCACCTCCAAATCGCATTTCTGAAAATCATTTTCATTTTAAGAACACCCTGGATTTGCTGCTAATCATTTTCATTGTCATTCTAAACTGCTTGAGGAAATACATACAGCTCCTGTTTTCTTGGCATATAACCTTTAGGATAGAACAGGAATTAGGAACAAAACAGGAATTAGGAACAGAAAAGAACAGACCAGGTTGGAAGAGACCTGCAAGGTCATCGTGTCCAACCGATCATCCAACACCACCTAATCAGCTAAACCATGCAACCAGGCACCCTACCAAGTCTCCAATAGAATAGGACTAGACTAGGAATTAGGACTAGGAATTAGAAATTAGGACTAGGAATTAGAAATTAGGACTAGGAATTAGAAATTAGGACTAGGAATTAGAAATTAGGACTAGGAATTAGAAATTAGGAATAGAATAAACCAGGTTGGAAAAGACCTTTGAGATCATCGAGTCCAACCTATCACCCAACACCATCTCATCAACTAAACCATGGCACCAAGTGCCTCATCCAGGTTCTTCTTAAACACATCCAGTGATGGTGACTCCACCACCTCCCTGGGCAGCACATTCCAATGGCTAATCTCTCTTGCTGGGAAGATTTCTTCCTAACATCCAGCCTAAACCTCCCCTGATACAGCTTGAGACTGTGTCCTCTTGTTCTGGTGCTGCTTGCCTGGGAGAACAGACCAAGCCCCACCTGGCTACAACCTCCCTTCAGGTAGTTGTAGATAGCAATAAGGTCTCCCCTGAGCCTCCTCTTCTCCAGGCTAAGCAACCCCAGCTCCCTCAGCCTCTCCCCATAGGGCTTGTGATCCAAAGCCCTCCCCAGCTTTGTTTGCCATGGACACAATCCCAAGGGGTTTTCAGAAGGTGTAAGAAAGCTACAGCACCTTGCTTGTCCCAAGCAAAGGGACTAGTGCAAAATGGATTAGTGTAAAATCATCAGCTAATGCAGTGCAGAAGATGATCATCATGATGGACAAACTGTGAACTTCCCTACAGTGGTTTAACAGGAGAAACTGGACTTGATGACTATTCTGAACTACTTTTTATGGACTAATCAACTGAGAGTTGAGCTGCCCCACTGCCTCCCGAGTCACCAGTGAGTCACTGATCACCGCATCCATCATTCACACATGACCAGGGCTTTGTGTCAGAAAGGGGAGTGATGGCAGCTGAATGAGTGGGAAGAGTGGCCTGACTCATTCATTAAAGAATTCTCTAAATCAAATAAATTTGCTTTTCATTTGGAGAAGTAGTGTGACTGATAGTAAGGACTTAATAAGGGACCACATACACGGCAGAATGACAACGTGAAGCAACAACTCCCATCACTCACTTTTAAATATACCCCCTGCTAACAACCACTAACATGACAAGCCCAATCTATACGAGGCTATCATTAGCAAAGCTTCTGAAGTGCCTCAAAATGTATTCAGACTTCAACTACTGTTTGGAGGCCAACATCTGCTAAAGTTCTGACATTCCTTTAAATGTGAAAGAGAATGGTTTGTGTGTCTAGAGAGTTTAATTGCCAGAAAGAATACGATGCCTTGGGCAGTAACAGGGATAGAAAGCACCTAAAAAGGGAACTATAGGAATTCCTAGAGTGGTTTGAATAGAAAACAAGTTGGTTGGTGGCACTCTCCAGTATGTTCAGCTTTGTGAGCCACTCCTGGGGAGGTGGTGGACTCACCATAATTGGAGATGTTCAGGAGGAGACTTGATAGTGTGGTTGGTTGCATGGTTTAGTTGATTAGGTGGTGTTGGATGATGGATTGGACACGATGATCTTGAAGGTCTCTTCCAACCTGGTTTATTCTATTCAAAGTAGCAGGGGTAGAAGGGGCAGCTCTTACCTTGGGGACAGCAGGCTCTATCCTTCTAAAACTTAAAAACTTCGCTTAAAAAAAACCAAACCAAAACAACCAACCTTCCTTCTGCCATTCTGACATGAACAGTGTCATGGAATAGCAGTGCCGACAATGGTAACATTTACCAAGCCTCCACCCATTGTCTTTTTGTTGTAATTCACTTTTAAACCTCTTCCAGAGTTCCTGTGCATTCCTGCCCCTAGGCAGTACCCCTCAATGGAGAGTCTGCAGACCTGGGCTTATGGCAACTTAGACTGCATGTGAAAAGGGACAAGGAAAAGTTACAGCGTCCCTCCCAAGGCAATCTCTTTGTTTTGACTCTTTGTTTTCCAACACGGAGCAACTAAACACCCCTGTCACTAATTTTACCCTGACAATTAGTAACTTAAGGCTGTGCTTGTGTTGTAGAGGAGTTGTCTTCAAACCTCATTACACTCACTCTATGGTGTCCACACGCAGACGGATCCCGAGCACAACGCTTTCTGTTGAGAGCCCCAACACCTAAGAACTGTAAGATCTGCCAACAGTGGGTCCAAGGAGACTGAATTCCTGCCCAGCTGTTTTAGGTAAGCTAAAGAGGTGTGCACCAGTTCTTGGGATTACCAAGCACTCAGACTGTAGAGTTCAGGCTCCTACATTTATAATGTTCCAAAGCTTCTCTGCTTTTTCTTTAGGGCTTTTCTTCCCCTTTGTATTTGGAAAATGCCCAAGCCATTTGAAATGTTTCTAATAGAAAGTTGCCAAATTTGAACATCAGGAAAAACATTTAGTGATGACTACAAAATTCCCAAGGCACACAAGCTGCTGCTTCTAATGACCCCAGTCACACAGAGAGATTTAGATAGAGATATATATATATATATTTATACACATGGTAGAGTAAACATGTTCTGTTAGAAACTAAGGGGTGGCCAAAACACCAAATCTATCTTTTGTGTGTAGATTTCAGAATGAGATGTTTAATACAAAATAAACCAATGGCAAAGACATTTGAGATCATCGAGTCCAACCAATCACCCAACACCATCTAATCAACTAAACCATGGTACCAAGTGCCTCATCCAGACTCTTCTTAAACACTTCCAGTGATGGTGACCCCACCACCTCCCTGGGCAGCACATTCCAATGGCCTCTCTTGCTGGGAAGATTTTTTCCTAATATCCAGCCTAAACCTCCCCTGGCACAGCTTGAGACTGTGTCCTCTTGTTCTGGTGCTGGTTTCCTGGGAGAAGAGACTAACCCCCACCTGGGTACAACCTCCCTCCAGGGAGTTGTAGACAGCAAGAAGGTCTCCCCTGAGCCTCCTCTTCTCCAGGCTAAGCAACCCCAGCTCCCTCAGCCTCTCCTCACAGGTCTTGTGATCCAACCCCCTCACGAGCTTTGTTGGTTAGTTTGGAGCAACAGAAGCAGCATCTCACAGAATCACCAAGGTTAGAAGAGACCTCAAAGATCATCAAGTCCAACCTGTTACCACAGACCTCATGAATAAACCATGGCACCAAGTGTCACTTCCAATCCCCTCTTGAACACCTCCAGGGATGGTGACTATCTCATAGCAATATCCTAAGCTCCATTCAGGAACCAGAAAAACAACCAACAAAAGTTAACAACTAAAAAATAACAACAAGAAAAAAAAAACTATCACAGACCATCCTGCACGTGCTTGCAGGACAACAGCGTGGATTTATCAGGGGTAAAAACTGGCAGAATTCCTGATTTCAGAGTCTTCCTTTTGTTTTTCATGTGCCCTTCATGCTCCTGCTGCATGAGCCCACCACCAGTTTTAAGCCCTTGTGTTCTGCCAGCTGCATCCAGGCATTAAGGGCCACAGAGCACTGGAACAGGCTCCCCAGAGAGTTTGTGGAATCTCCTTCTCTGAAGACTTTCAAGGCCTGTCTGGATGCATTCCTGTGTGACCTGTGCTGGATTCTATGGTCCTGCTCTGGCAGGGGGATTGGACTGGATGATCTCTTTGGGTCCCTTCCAACCCCTGACATCCTGTGAGCCTCTGATGTGTGCTGCTGGAGAAGAGTCTGGAGAAGAGGAGGCTCAGGGGAGACCCTCTTGCTTTCTACAACTACTTGAAGGGAGGTTGTAGCCAGGTGGGGGTTGGTCTCTTCTCCCAGGCAACCAGCACCAGAACAAGAGGACACAGTCTCAAGCTGTGCCAGGGGAGGTTTAGGCTGGAGGTGAGGAGAAAGTTCTTCCCAGCAAGAGAGATTGGCCATTGGAATGTGCTGCCTGGGGAGGTGGTGGAGTCACCATCCCTGGAGGTGTTCAAAAAGAGATTGGATCTGGCACTTGGAGCCATGGTTTAGTTGTCAGGAGGTGTTGGGTGACAGGTTGGACTTGATGATCTCTGAGGTCTTTTCCAACCTTATTGATTCTATGACTCTATTTTGGATGAGAAACATCTATTTTCTCTTAATATTGACTTATCACAATCACCTACAGGATCCTGGGAGCCTTTCTAGGAAAGCTTGCAGAGTTTTTGAGGAGTGGTTGTTTTCACTTAGAGATGTCACAAGAATAAGTCACAAACTACAGCACTGCAGCTGGACCAGCTATTTCTTGCCAGAAAGTAAATACACAAAAATCAGTTTTTGTTGGTTTCTTTGATTTAGTTTTGGGGTTTTTTTTTGGGAAGGAAATCCTCCCTTCTGTCTAATCAGCCATCAGCCTTTGTTAGGGCAGTAAATTAATTCAGTGGCTTCTCAGGTAACTATGACCAACACTAATTTAAATCTTAACTAATTATGGCTACACAGATGTCACTGCTTCACTTTATTCTTTACCATGCTTCTACCTTCCCATTCACTGCAACCCAAAATCCTAGTAAGCTTTTAGCAATATTTATAGCTGCTGAAGTGTGTGTGTATGGGAATCTCCTTGAGCCATTTACACTGAGATTAAACAGATAATAATATCTCAAACCCGGGGTCTTTTCCTTGTAGACACAACTCTTCCCTTTTTCCTGGGGAGAAGCAATGCCATCCTAATCAGCCTTTTGCCTGCTTGATTCGTTGTGCTGTTTTGTTGACTTCCCA
Source organism: Melanerpes formicivorus (assembly GCF_026170545.1). Taxonomy (NCBI): domain Eukaryota; kingdom Metazoa; phylum Chordata; class Aves; order Piciformes; family Picidae; genus Melanerpes; species Melanerpes formicivorus. The sequence goes on from NW_027142500.1 coordinate 630,883, forward strand.
GACAGACCCCACCAGCCAGCTGGCTATTAACAAAGCCTTTATCTTCCCCCACAAGCTATCACCATGACGGATAGGCAAAACTCCAGGGGTAGGTTAGCTTTAGGGCAAGATTTTCCACCATTTTCATATGAATGGCAGTAAATTCTACTCCTGGAGACAGCCACACGGGTGTCTGCCTGCAGGAAGATCCAAGATTCCTTCACAGATACATACACACAAACATATATATATATTTAACAGTCCATTTCTACTCTTACAGGTTGGCTGCAGCTCATCATTGCCATCTGAAGACCCACAGCTTACGTCTGCTTAAGTCTCCACAACTATAATTAGTGCAACTCCAAACGTTCCTCATCTACCTCTGTAGCTTTAGCTCAACACTGACCAAACTCCTCAGATGGTTTCCCCAAGAAAATGGCAAAATTCAGCTCAAACAAACCATTGGCTGTCTTGCTCCTGAGTTTGTCAGAGCAGTTTGCTTAAAACACAGAAACAATGACAGCATCCTGATGTTTTCATCTCACACCCAAGTACTGCAAATAAACTTCCTTGGATATAATGTTGGTTTAAATCATAGCATCAGTCAGGGTTGGCAGGGACCACAAGGATCATCTAGTTTCAACCCCCCTGCCATGGGCAGGGACACCCCACACTAGGTCAGGCTGGCCAGAGCCTCATCCAGCCTGGGCTTAAACACCTCCAGGGACGGGGCCTCGACCACCTCCCTGGACAACCCATTCCAGGGTTTCACCACTCTCATGGTGAAGAACTTCCTCCTCACCTCCAGCCTGAATCTCCCCACCTCCAGCTTCATTCCATTCCCCCTAGTCCTATCACTACCTGACACCCTCAAAAGTCCCTCCCCAGCCTTCCTGTAGGCCCCCTTCAGATACTGGAAGGCCACAATGAGGTCACCTGGGAGCCTTCTCTTCTGCAGACTGAACAGCCCCAACTCCTTCAGTCTGTCCTCATAGGAGAGGTGCTCCGATATACATAAAATATGAAATCACAGAATGTTAAGGGCTGGAAGGGACCTCAAAAATTGATCTAGTCCAACCCCACCCCTGCCAGAGCAGGATCAGGAAACCTAAATGAAATGCTTCTATTGTATCACAGTATAACTAAGGTTGGAAGAGACCTCGAGGATCATCGAGTCCAACAATAGAAATCTGAATCAACCAAAGGAGGTTGTTCCAAACCAATACATTTCCTAATTGTTTTGCTTCAAGGCTGAAACTTAAAAAACCACCACTAAAACCCAGTTATTCAGAGAGCTCTCCTCTTGGGGCTGTGTACCTGTACCTTAGAGGTCAAAAGAGTGCACAATTGTCCTTTCAAAACGCACGATACCACCAGGAGATTAAAGCTTTCAACAAACTTAGCTACAACACATACATGCAAAGTACACAAGGTTTATCCAACCCCAGTAAAATGTGGAATAAAAAGTATATCAGACTTATAGAGGGAGAAATCCCACCTTTTTATCAATAATCAGGCTGATCTAGACTTGTATTTAGGGCCTGTGCTGTGCTTCTTGTGCAACTTCGTCTTGTGTGGCTGGGAAACAACTTAGTGCCTTCATACATAAACATGGATAGAGATTTCCAAGGTACTATCTATAAGTTATGGAACATCCCCAGGACCAGAAAGATACAATAAAGCTGAAGGAATCCCAGAAGAAATGCTGTATACAACACTTTGTGGAGAACAGAAAAGAGGAAAGGAGAAGAAATGAAATAGCTAAAGGTCAAGCAACACCAGGAATTGTCCAGTGCAATGCAGAGAAGTAAAAGAGGTTCAAGAAGATGAAGGGGAAAGAAATAACATAGCTAAAGGTGAAGCAACACCAGGAACTGTTCAGTGCAATGCAGAGAAGTAAAGGAGGTTCAAGAAGATGAAGGGGAAAGAAACAAGATAGTGAAAGGTGAAGCAACACCAGGAACTGGTCAGTGCAATACAGAGAAGTAAAGGAGGTTCAAGAAGATGAAGGGAAAAGAAATAACATAGCTAAAGGTGAAGCAACACCAGGAACTGTTCAGTGCAATGCAGAGAAGTAAAGGAGGTTCAAGAAAATGAAGCCAAGGAAAGGAATATTCCAGGCTGCTTTAATTCTCCCAGGGGAAGTGGTGGAAGCCACGTGGCTTATGACATTGGCAAATCAGTCTCACAATGAAGACACCAATCTGGTGATCTCAAGGAGATGGTCAAGCTGATATAACAAGAGTTTTCCATCCCTAACTCCTCTTATCATACAGCAGATCTGAAGCCTGACAAATTCCTAAGCCTTTTGTAATCTTCACAGAAACATCAACTTTTGTTTACCATCGAGCACCAGCAACTGAATACTCCTGCTGAATATTGCTGCTTTTAATAATGGAACTTTACAGGGCAAATGATAAAAATCACACTCAAGATTTCCATGGATTCTTCTGGAAATAACACACAACACCATTTTACCATTTGATGTCATTTTCCCTTTGGTGTTTTGGGGGGGGAAGTACATTGGTCAGGAGACAGGTTTGAGGGAAAATGTGTTAAAAAACCCCAAAACAACAAAGGAAAAGGAATATCTCTGTGTAATATTTTCCAGTCTTGAGTTTCACACATTCCTTTTCAACTACAGTATATGAGAAAAATGCTTTAAGAGGGTTTTGGGGGTTGATTGCTTGCTTGATTTCTTTCTTTTTTTCAAACACAATCTTTTGATAAGTCTCAGTGTTGGCTTAAAAGCAAAAGGACAAACCACAGGGAGCCTGTGTTAAAGTAGCAGATGAAATTTCTTCTAAATGGCCACTTCTTTCTATGGCTCACTAAAAATCTCTAGATTTTGTTGTTGCTGCTGCTGCTATTTTGGTTAATAGTTTTGTTCTCCCCCCCCCCCCATTAAAATCTTATCTAAAAATCTTATCTCTGCAAATATGATGATTTTTGAGGGATGGAGGGATAAATGTAAGAGGCAGTTTGTATTTTTTAGCTAACATATACTCTGGACTCTCTTAGTATCTCACTGCATCAGGAACAGTGTGGCCAGCAGGAGCAGGGAAGTCATTGTGCCCTGTACTCAGCACTGGTTAAGTCACACCTTGAGTCCTGTGTCCAGTTCTCAATTTAAGAAGGACATTGAGACACTTGAACATGTCCAGAGAAGGGCAACAAAGCTGGGGAGGGGTCTGGAGCACAGCCCTGGGAGGAGAGGCTGAGGCAGCTGGGGTTGCTTAGCCTGGAGAAGAGGAGGCTCAGGGGAGACCTTCTTGCTGTCTACAACTACCTGAAGGGAGGTTGTAGCCAGCTGGGGGTTTGTCTCTTCTCCCAGGTAACCAGCACCAGAACAAGAGGACACAGTCTCAAGCTGTGCCAGGGGAAGTTCAGGCTGGAGGTGAGAAAAAAGCTCTTCACAGAGAGACTTGTTAGCCATTGGAATGTGCTGCCCAGGGAGGAGGTGGAGTCACCGCCCTGGAGGTGTTCAAGAGGGGACTGGACATGGCACTTCAAGCCATGGTTTAGTTAGCCATGAGGTGTTGGGTGACAGGTTGGACTTGATGATCTCTGAGGTCTTTTCCAACCTTATTGATTCTATGATACACCGAAGACCTGTAATGTAATGCTCTGTATTTCCACTTACTGTCCGCTGATACCAGATGGAAGTAGAGTCACCACCTGCTACACCCAGGCTTATCTTGGCCACAGGACCTGTGATGGCAATTTCAGCACTCACAACAAAACACTGTAAAGGTACTCAAATTTCATGTTCTGACTAAGGATTCCTTAATCATAGAATAGTTTGGGTTGGAAGGCACTTCCAAAGGTCATCCAGTCCAACCACCCTGCAGTCATTAGGGACATCCTCGACTAGACCAGCTTGATCATAGCCTTGTCCAGTCTGACCTTGAGTATCTCCAGGGATGGGACCTCAACTACCTCCCTGGGCAACCTGTTCCAGTGTTCCACCACCCTCATAGTAAAGAACTTTTTCCTAAAAAGTTCCAATCTAAATCTGCTCTTCTCTCATTTCAGACCACTGCCCCTCATCCTATTCCTATAGGTCTTTGCAAGCAGTCCCTCTGCAGCCTTTTTGTAGCCTCCTTCAAGTACTGGAAGGCTGCTATTAGGCATTGCTGAACCCTTCTCCAGGCTGAACAACCCCAGCTCCTTCAGCCTGTCCTCGTAGCAGAGGTGCTCCAGACCCCTCATCATTTCTTTGGCCCTCCTCTAGACCTGCACTGTCAGGTCCCTGTCCTTCCTGTGTTGAAGGCTCCAGAGCTGGAAGCCCAAATCTGTGCATTTCTGAATGACAGCTAGAAATTTCTGGGCCCTCCAACCTTACCCCAGGGCAGGCAGCACTTTGTGTGACTGAGCTTTTTAGCACCTCCAGAAAGCACAGTGGAAGCCTACAAACCCACTAGATGGTTGGAATAATGAAAGTAACAGTTTGAAATGGATTATGGATTTTCTCATGGGCTCAGGAAGCAATAAAAGCTAAGTCGAGTCAGACTGCAGGAGAGCAAAACAGCTTCCATAATTTTCTGTGACTTCAAGGAAAGCAAGCCCAGCTTTTTATAGACAGCCAGCTGGGGATTACACACTGTCAGGGAACGTCACTGCTCTGGGATTCCCACAACAAATGTGGGTGATGTTGAAATCATTGCTCTCTGTAAGGACACCACTGGGTTGGTTTAATTACAGCACAACACAACTGACTGTCCCAGAAGACATGGTTGGTGCTGAACTGAATAGAAGAAACCAGGTTGGAAGAGACCTTCAAGGTCATCGCCTCCAACCTATCAACTAATCCAACACCACCTAGTCAACTAAACCATGCAGCCCAGCACCCTATCAAGCCTCCTCCTGAGCATCTCCAATGACAGTGACTCCACCACCTCCCCAGGCAGCACATCCCAATGGCCAATCACTCTCTCTGTGTAGAATTTCTTCCTAACATCCTGTCTGACCCTCCCCTGGCACAGCTTGAGACTGTGTCCTCTTCTTCTGGTGCTGCTTGCCTGGGAGAAAAGACCAACCCCCACCTGGCTACAACCTCCCTTCAGGGAGTTGTAAATGGCAATAAGGTCTCCCCTGAGCCTCCTCTTCTCCAGGCTAAGCAACCCCAGCTCCCTCAGCCTCTCCTCATAGGGCTTGTATTCCAGACCCCTCCCCAGCTTTGTTGCCCTTCTCTGGACACGTTCCAGCAAGTCAATATCCTTCCTAAACTGAGGGGCCCAGAAATGGACACTAAGTGCTGGGTTCTACACATTGGCCACAACAACCTCATGCAGTGTTACAGGCTGGGCTCAGAGTGGCTGGAGAGGTCAGGCAGAAAAGGACCTGGGGGTACTGGTTGACAGCCAGCTCAACATGAACCAGCAGTGTGCCCAGGTGGCCAAGAAGGCCAATGGCATCCTGGCCTGCATCAGGAATAGTGTGGCCAGCAGGAGCAGGGAAGTCATTCTGCCCAGTACTCAGCACTGGTTAGGTCACACCTTGAGTCCTGTGTCTAGTTCTGGGCCCCTCAATTTAAGAAGGACATTGAGACACTTGAATGTGTCCAGAGAAGGGCAACAAAGCTGGGGAGGGGTCTGGAGCACAGCCCTGTGAGGAGAGGCTGAGGGAGCTGGGATTGCTTAGCCTGGAGAAGAGGAGGCTCAGGGGAGACTTTATTGCTGTCTACAACTCCCTGAAGGGAGGTTGTAGCCAGGTGGGGGTTGGTCTTTTCTCCCAGGCAAGCAGCACCAGAAGAAGAGGACACAGTCTCAAGCTGTGCCAGGGGAGGGTCAGACAGGATGTCAGGAAGAAATTCTACACAGAGAGAGTGATTGGCCATTGGGATGTGCTGCCTGGGGAGGTGGTGAGTCACCATCACTGGAGGTGTTTAGGAAGAGCCTGACTGAGGCACTTGGTGCCATGGTTTAGTTGATCAGATGGTGTTGGACTCAATCTCAAAGGTCTTTTCCAACCTGGTCAATTCTATTCTATTCTACTCTGATGATGCTGGGAAGAGCAGATGGTTCCCTTTTGGTAATTATGTAGTGTTAAGATTATTTCCTCATTGACTAACAAGAGGTAAGTGCCTGAACACAGCTAAGAAAGTGAAGGCAAATGTGCTAAATAAGAAGAAAGAAAACCAAAACACCAAAACAAACAAACAGACACACACTGAAAAAAACAAACCCAAAAGAGTTAACAAAGTAAATAATTTCCAGGCTACACACTGAACCACAGAGAGGAGGAGATCCTTTGCTGAGGAGTGAATCGATTTTCTAATCATTTTGCAGCTCTTTCCAGCTTGGGAAGAAGTTTAAACAATATCAGTGGCATGGGACATTGAGAAGCGAAATGTCAAATCCCAGTATAAGAAAAGGGTCTGCCACAAAGAGCTAAACAAAGAGGTCAGGTTCCATGGTGTATGGGCAAGAAATTCCACTGAATTTAGGGAGTCCTATAGGATTTTTTAACCATGTGAATGCTTGGAGCCTCATTTTCACCCATTTTTTAATGGTGCTGTTTTTTATTCTCATGAGTGATATAATATAATCAATTAACTATTATTCATTAATGCACTTCTCTTGAAGCATGGAAGTCAGGTTTGCCAGACTCAGCTGTTATACCTACAGCTGCCTTTGGAGCTGTTTTACTTCCACAGCCTGCTTCTTGTCCACCTGGAACCACCTAAAGACAGCTTAGTCATACCTGAAGGAACCTCACAGGCTGCTTTACACTCAGATTCAAGTGAATGCTGCTTTTCCCTCCTCGATGCACACAAGCTCCACAAACCACTGCTGGAAGACATCAACCCAGGTCACCACTCCCTGTCTTTATTTATGTAAGCCATAATCTATGCCTCACCACAACGGTGGACATCCAGGTTTTCACAAGTCACCTTGAAGCCCTTAAAACTGCTCCTCAGCAACATTAATCTGCTTCTACTCAGCTTACAGGCCAGAGCTTTAAGCCTCAGGTTTGCTAGTTCAGAGAGTAGTCAGCTACTCATACATGATACTCAGCTCCAATTCCACAGGAAACTCTCCAATCACTTAAGCCGATGATCAGTTGGCATCAGTGGAACTGAAGGCATCACGTCTGATGTCAAACGGGGTGCATGGACAAGCACTGCCTTAAATAATCTATGCATAGGCATAAATGGTTTCCTCAAGCCTGCCCCAGGATTCTGGGATGCTGTAACACTATTGCAGTCTATCCCCAATAAGTGGTGATATCAGTACATTGATGGATTTTGATATCATTTCAGATTCAAACTTGCTAGAACACTTTGTACAGGAGAGTGGGTTTGTATATCCTTTCCTCCTCCTCTCTCCTCCCTCCCCACCCCCCCCTTTGATTTTGCTAATGATCTCTGAAACTCCAGCCTAAAAGAACTGTGCTGAAAGAGGAAATCAAATCAAATACAAAAAGAATAAATCTACCTCCATGTTCTGAATGAAATGAATGCTAATGAACAGTGCTCACTTAGCAGCACAGCTAGCTGGGTTTGTAAAGAAATCTTCTGCATTTTGCTGTGCACATGACTTAGAAGCAATGTAGGTATGGAATTCAAATTTAGAACGAAATCTGGTGACATCACCCAAGGGGACACCTAAATCATCTGTTGCATTTAACTCAATACAATTTTGTTTCAAACCTTCTTAGGAAACAGTTGCTCTTCTGTCTCCAAAGAGATCTCAAGGGGATCTCTGCTTTTACATGTGGCATTTCTGATCTCTCACTGCAGGAGAGCTTTGCATCAAAGTTCACACAGAGCTCAAAAAGCTCTACTGGAGCCTCTCTAGGTGATAATCTGGGGGGGTGTGGGGAGTGTGTGTATGGGAAGTAAAGAGAGAAGAGAAATCTAAATAGAGTAGATGGAGATTCATCAAAGCATGGACACAATCCCACTGTGCCTGCCTATTATCTGCCCCGATAGGATCTTGAAACAAGCTGCATGTTGTTGCTTCTCTCCCAGGGCATTTGCAGTTTAGAGGTCTTGGTGCTCCAGTCAGAGACTTTGTTGGAACAAAGGCAATACCCATCACATGCAAGATGTTTTGAAAGGAGCTGTGAGTTAAGATGTAATTTTTGCTTTTAACCCTTACTTGGAATGGTAGGAATGTTGCCCAAGCTGTCAAAGAATCATAGAATCAACCAGGTTGGAAAAGACCTGAGAGACCATCAAGTCTAACCTATCACCCAACACCTCATGACTAACTAAACCATGGCTTCAAGTGCCATGTCCAATCCTTTTTTGAACACCTCCAGGGACGGTGACTCCACCACCTCCCTGGGCAGCACATTCCAATGGCCAGTCTCTCTTGCAGGGAAGAATTTCTTCCTAACATCCAGCCTAAACCTCCCCTGGCACAGCTTGAGATTGTGCCCTCTTGTTCTGTTGGTGATTGCTTGGGAGAAGAGACCAACCCCCAGCTGGCTACAACCTCCTTTCAGGTAGCTGTAGAGAGCAATAAGGTCTCCCCTGAGTCTCCTCTTCTCCAGGCTAAACACAGGTCATCAGGAACACATCCAGATGGGTCTTGACAGTCTCCAGAGAAGGAGACTCCACAACCCTGTGACCCTTACAGTGAAGAAGTTCCTCCCCATGTTGAGGTAGAACCTCCTGTGTTGTAGCTTATATCCATTACCCTTTGTCCTATCACAGGGTGCGATGGAGAGGAACCAGCATGTAAGGACATTTCAAAGACACTCCTTCAAGCAGCACCTACCCTTTGCTCTCATGCCTTCTGAAAGGCAGTAAAACTCAAGCTGCACCAGGGGAGGTTTAGACTCGAGGTGAGGAGGAAGTTCTTCACCAAGCGAGTCATTCGTCATTAGAAGGTGCTGCCCAGGGAGGTGGTGGAGTTGCTGTCCCTGGAGTCATTCAAGAGGAGATTGGACGTGGCACTTGGTGCCATGGTCTAGTCATGGGGTCTGTGTTGATAGGTTGGACTCGATGATCCTTGAGGTCCTTTCCAACCTAAGTTATACTGTGAAAACAGAAGCACTTGTGAAAGAGGTCCAGGTATTAGCATCTCATTTAATGGGCTGCACTACGGACTCCCAAGTAGCTCAAGACAGACACTTCCTCTAAGCACGGTGGAAGTGCCTGCTGGCTGACACTTAATGTGGCCACATCTTCTTCACTCAGGCAGGCAAACTGAAATGGTGCTGTCAGAGTACTTGCCTGAGGGATACCATATGCCTCCCCAGACTGAGGAACTTGGAAAAGGATGGGCAGGCATTCTAACAAGTTACAGATTGCAGAAAGAATGAACTCTTCTCTTATCTATCACATGGGATGACAAGTGAAATGACTTCATGTTTGTAAAATTAAGCTGGAGCATACTGAGATACCTATCTGCAGAGATGCTGCAACACCACTTTCCAGTCAAGCCAAGACTCTTTTGAATTACTTCCAAGAAACACTTCTAATGCTTCTTTACCTTCCCAATTCCAGGATCAAAATGCTCTCTCTTCCTTTATTCTTTCTCTTAAATCTGAGCTAGAAATCCCTTCATCTGGCGTATGATGCCACCTTCACATGACGGTACTCAGCTCTGGCAGACTTCAAGCCTCATCTGTTTTTCCAGGCCCTTCCAGGCAAGCCAAAAATAAATACAGTGGATGATAAAGTCTGAATAACAGGTTGAAAGAGAGCACTTCTCTCTGTGAGATCTTGCTGTGTCATTTTGACACACCGAGCTCTGCAGTTGGAATCAATGACCTTAAAAGTCTTTTCCAACCCAAGTGACTCCATGGTTTTATATTTAGCACAATCTACATGAAACTTTAGTTGGGCATTTATATTTTTTTTGCAAAAGCAGATCAGTTTAATTAAGTTAATTAACTGATGGAAATCATGTGAGGCTTTGCCGCATCTTCCTTGGAGGCATGCGCTCGTTTGGCCGCAAAGCCCAGCAGCTACTTTCTTAATCAACAGGTATTCAAATCTTGACAGGAACTGGCACAGGGCTTCAGGGTGGGAATAAAGAGTGACCTGCACAGCTCCATGGGATTATGAGTCAACTGAAGCCATGAGTCAACAGCAGCCTGTTGCTCAGTGACTGTCTCACTAGTAGGTGTTACTCCAGCCATTAATGCAGATTGCTGTATGGCTGCAGGGACCTGCGCCCCTGCCAAGGTACATAAGAAATATCCAAATCAAACTCAAATCTGCCAGATTCTGAAAAGATCATGTAACACCCTGCTCTGTATCTGCAATGGCATTCAAAGCAACGTTTGGGAGAGCTCACCACAACCACACCCATCCCCATGCCGGCAGCACACAGCCTGAAGGTTTTTCATTGACGGCCGTTCCGTGTCAGCATTCAAAGCGATGCTTGGCTATTTGATTGCTGTGATTTAACACAGTAATAACAATAATCCAGACTATGCTCAAACCACTTATGGTACTTCCAACACTGTTTATTAGCATTGGCTTCTGCTTTACTAGCTATTTTCAACACCCTTAATACTGAAGTTCCTCCTCTGGCACCTCTGAGGAGGCCAAGGCTGGAAGAAAAAAAGCAGCCTTATTTTTTTGTTTGACTGAGTATTTGATAACTGCACTTCACAGTTTATTTATTTAACCTCCACTCAGGCTAAAGCCATCTAAAATGCCCTGTGCATTGTAGCTTCAGGTCCAAGACAGAACTGCATGCAAGAACACAGTCTCTTTTATTTCTCTCTTGATGTGAAATTCAATAGCTCCTCTTCAACCCATGAGCCAACTTCAAGGCCATCACTTAATAATCCCACAGGTCTGAAAATTCAGGTCCCCATGCTCAACGTCTCTGAGCAGAGTATCAGACATGCCAGCCTGAGGATTGCTGTCATGCTTTCACTGTATCTATGAGCTAGCACTTGCAGCCCAGAAAGCCAATCAGATCCTGGACTGCACCAAGAGAAGTGTGGCCAGCAGGTCAAGGGAGGTGATTCTCCCCCTCTACTCAGCTCTGGGGAGACCCCACCTGGAGTACTGCCTCCAGTTTCGGAGCCCCTTTAACAGGAGGCATATGGACATGCTGAACATGTCCAGAGAAGGGCCACGAGGATGATCAGAGGGCTGGAGCACCTCTCCTATGAGGACAGACTGAAGGAGTTGGGGCTGTTCAGTCTGGAGAAGAGAAGGCTCTGAGGTGACCTTATTGTGGTCTTCCAGTATCTGAAATGGGCTACAATAAGGCTGTGGAGGGACTTCTCAGGATCTCAGGTAGTGATAGGACTAGGGGAATGGAATGAAGATGGAGGTGGGGAGATTCAGGCTGGATGTGAGGAGGAAGTTCTTCACCATGAGAGTGGTGAAACCCTGGAAACCCTGGAATGGGTTGTCCAGGGTGGAGACCCCATCCCTGGAGGAGTTTAAGACCAGGCTGGACAAGGCTCTGGCCAGCCTGATCTAGTGTGGGGTGTCCCTGCCCATGGCAGGGGGGTTGGAACTAGATGATCCTTGTGGCCCCTTCCAACTCTGACTGATTCTATGACTCTATGAGTTGCTTCAAACCAGGGAAGAGTAGATTTAGATTGGATGTCAGGAGCAAGTTCTACGCCAAGAAGGTAGTGAAACACTGCAAGAAGTTGCCCAGGTAGGTGGTTGGGGCCCCATGCCCAGAGATACTCAAGGTGAAGCTCAACAAGGCTCTGTGCAACCTGATCTAGTGGAGGATGTCCCTGCTGACTGCAGAGGGGGTTGGACTAGATGACCTTTGGAGGTCCCTTCCAATCCAGACCATTCTATGACCTGGTAACAGAGTCTCTTTCTCAAGCCCCCCAGAATGGGAAGCTCATCACTAGCAGCCTATTCAGTAACATTTTCCATGGACAAGAACAATTTCTTTCTTAATACAAAAAGTGAATCCTTCCTAACACCTGAATTTACAGGAGCTGAATGCATGATTTAAAACTTAAACCCAGACAGAAGTCAACATTTTACCAAGGAGTGACTAAGCCTGAGCAAAGAAAAGGGCATTACCCCTTAGAAGTAGGTTTTGTGCAACAGGCAGAGCATGAGAGCAATATACAACAAAATGGTTTGGACATTAAATATCTCACCTTTGTTCTTCTGAAAACTTCTCTGTTTCATGTATGCACTGATATTTTTAACCTTAGTTTCTATAAAATTTACACAACTTCCTTTTTATTTTTTCATATAATCATAGAATTGTCAGGGTTGGAAGGGACCTCAAGGATCAGCCAGTTCCAACCCTCCTGCCATGGCCAGGGACACCACACACTACAGCAGGTTGCTCACAGCCACATCCAGCCAGGCCTTCAAAATCTCCAGGGATGAGGCTTCCACCACCTCCCTGGGCAACCTGTGCCAGTCTCTCACCACCCTCATGGGGAATAATTTCTTCCTAACATCCCATCTGAATCTACCCCTTTCTAGTTTTGCTCCATTCCCCCCCAGTCCTATCACTGCCTGACACCCTCAAAAGTCCCTCCCCAGCTTCCTTGGCTTTTTGGGGTGTTTTTGGTCTAAACAAATACAGTAGGTGAAAGGCAGAAGCATGCAGCCTTTTATCCATACACAATGTAAAAGAAGAGCCTTTCTCCAGGAGGCTTTGTCACTGTAAATGCAATGCTTATAGAAGCAGTGCAATTGAAAGCAGGTGGGATGCAGTACAAGGATTTCTCATCCTTCTAAGCTTACAACTCAGCTCACTCAGATAATAAAACCTCTATGCTTACTCAGTCTGGTACCTCTCTTAAAGCTAGGCCAAATAAAGTCTGGTCCAACTTGGATTAAACAGAGAACACTAACATCATTTTCCTAGGGAACTCTGCTTTACTGGTCCCATTTCTACATAGCAAGGAGACATTATCTGTATGGAAAAAAAGGCAGGACAGCTTCCTGATTCAGTAGAGTTTCCAATGTCATATACATAACTGGTGACTATAGTATACTTGATATTAAAGTACTGGTGACAATATACTTGAGATTAAAAGAAAAGAACACTACACCCCTGAGGCAAAAACCCCCAGGTAGGACTCCTTGAGGCCCCTTCCAAGCTGGTATGCTATGAATCTCTGAATCATCTCTAATTAACTGGGTACACCCTGCCAAATTCTGCACTCTCACTACTATTTGATCTGATAGCTCCAAGACATTCCTTAGACCATCTTAGCATCACCCCCTACACTCATGAAAGAGTAGCAAACAAAACTATTACCACATTCAATTTTTGTTGGCTAACTTAAAAGTAAGAAGAGGATAAAAGGGTAAAACTTGCATCTCATTGTATCACATTGTTACAGTGAGGAAGGAAAATAAAGACAGAACATGGATCTGCAGGGTCAATCTGCTGAGAGTTGAACTTGGTGAGAAAAAACCAAAAGCTATAAATCAACTTGAAATACAGAATTAACCAGGTTGGAAAAGACCTTGGAGTTCAACCTATCACCCAAACACCATCTAAGCAGCTAAACCATGGCACCAAGTGCCCCAGCCAGTCTCTTCTTAAACACTTCCAGTGATGGTGACTCCACCACCACCTGGGCAGCACATCCCAATGGCCAATCTCTCTTTCTGCAAAGTTCTTCCTAACACCCAGCCTAAACCTCCCTGGCACAGCTTGAGACTGTGTCCTCTTGTTCTGGTGCCGGTTTAAGATGTTGAGTTGCTGGAAGGTGTCCAGAGAAGGGCAACAAAGCTGGGGAGGAGTTTGGAGCACAGCCCTGTGAGGAGAGGCTGAGGGAGCTGGGGTTGCTTAGCCTGGAGAAGAGGAGGCTCAGGGCAGACCTTCTTGCTGCCTACAACTACCTGAAGGGAGGTTGTAGCCAGGTGGGGGTTGGCCTCTTCCCCCTAGGTGGCCAGCACCAGAACAAGAGGACACAGTCTCAAGGTGTGCCAGTGGAGGTTTAGGCTGGATGTTAGGAAGAAATTCTTCATAGAAAGCGTGATTGGCCATTGGAATGTGCTGCCCAGGGAGGTGGTGAAGCCCCCATCCCTGGAGATGATTAGGAAGAGGCTGCATGAGGCACTTGGTGCCATGGTTTAGTTGATTAGATGGTGTTGGGTGATATGATCTCAAAGGTCTTTTCCAACCTGGTTAATTCAATTCTATTCTAATTGCCTTGGTTTTCTGGGAGAAGAGACCAACCCCCAAATAGTTGGAAGTACTGAAAAGATCAGGTAACTTCCTGGTGTCTTTCATTCTTCCCACTTCACATTATCTATTTTCATAGCAGTCATTTAAATGTGGTTTGTGTCTGGTATCAAACACTCAATGCAGGTTTATTTCTTTGATCATCCCAGTGGCCAAGGAGTGGAGCCATCGCCTGAATTTGCAGAGGCAGCTCTTCTGAGATCTGCATAGAACTCTGAAGTGCCATGCGGGCAGAAAAATGAAACCAGAACTAAGTCTGATTGTCATTGCTTGTACTGGACAAACAAATATACTCTGAACTATGCAAAGTCTGATTGCAGCTCAGTTCTGGAAGTGGAATGATTGCTTTATGGCCATCTAGTAGTGAACAGGGACACCCCCAGCTAGATCAGCTTGTTCAGAGCCCCATCCAGCCTGACCTGGAATGCTTTCAAGAATGGGGAATCTACTACCTCTCCAGGCAACCTGGGCTGGTGTTTCACCACTCCCATTATAAAAAACTTCTTTCTTGTGTCTTGTCTAAACCTTTTTAGTTTAAAAACATCACCCCTTACGCTTTCACAACAGACCTTACTGAACAGCCTGTCTCTATCTTTCTTATAGGCCTCCTTTAAGTGTTGAAAGGCCACAATCAGGTCTCCCTGGGGCCAGGCTGAACAACCCCAACTCTCTCAGCCTGTCCTCACACCCATTTCTGTGGTCCTCCTCAGTATCACAGTATAACTTAGGTTGGAAAGGACCTCGAGGATCATCGAGTCCAACCTATCAACACAGACCCCATGACTAGACCATGGCACCAAGTGCCACGTCCAATCCCCTCTTGAACACCTCCAGGGTCGATGACTCAACCACCTCCCTGGGCAACCCGTTCCAATGATGAGTGACTCGCTCGGTGAAGAACTTCCTGCTCACCTCGAGTCTAAACCTCCCCTGGCGCAGCTTGAGACTGTGTCCCCTTGTTCTGGTGCTGGTTGCCTCCTCCTCCTCCTCCTCTACAGTTCTGGACAAAGCTCTGAATGAAGGTTCTGATCCTGCCAAGCTCAAGAACAATGGGAGATTCTTTCAGATAGTACCACACAAGCCTAAAGTGCCCCACCAAAGTGACCCTCTGATAGATCAGTAGGGAATGGAAGGTGGATTTATGTGCCAGGCACATGCTCACTACATACAGAAGACCTCTGTGCCCTGGAAACTCTCTACTAAGAACATACAGGAAACCAGCTGGAGCTAAACTCAGCAGAATTTGACTATTTTAAAGGCATCCTGGGTATCATGGAACAACATTTAGAATGCTGCTCCTCACTGGGGCACACCACTGAGGAAAACACAGCACGGCAACATGAAAACCTTCACTGCCCACAGATTTTGAGGATGATCAGAGGGCTGCAGGACCTTCTCCTATGAAGACAGACAGAGAGTTGGGGTTCTTCAGTCTGGAGTAGAGAAGGGTCTGAGGAGACCTAATTGTGGTCTTCCAGTATCTTAAGTGAGCTACAAGAAAGCTGGGAAGGGACTTTTGAGGGTGCCAGGGAGTGACAGGACTGGGGGGAAAGAATCCAAGCTAGAGGAAGATAGATGTAGATTTGATGTTAAGAACTTCTTCCCCATGAGGGTGGTGAGAGACTGGCACAGGTTGCCCAGGGAGATGGTGGAAGCCTCATCCCTGGAGGTTTTTGCAGCCAGGCTGGATGTGGCTGTGAGCAACCTGATGTAGTGTGAGGTGTCCCTGCCCATGGCAGGGGGGTTGGAGCTGTCTGATCCTTGAGGTCCCTTCTACCCTGACAATTGTATGATTTTAAAGAACTATGATGCTCTCAATATAACCATTTCATTAGAGGCTTGAAATAATACAGAATTTTATCCACTAATTTACTCAACAAATCCTTAACTCCAAGCTGAGCCTTTTGATGCAAAAGCTTCAAGAGAAGAAAGAATCCCATCTGCATGCGAGTTAGCTCTTTCAGCCCCCAAATGTGTCCATTATTTCTAGGTCCACATTTGCCTTGCTTCTGCTTCCAGCCACGTACACGTGCAACACATCAGCTCTAAAACCATTATCTGGTTTTGTTCATCTCTATTTTACATCAAACAGCACAGGAGAGGAAGTAAAAAAATAATAAATAATAGAATAGCTGTAATAGACACATTACAGAGCACAATCTCACATCCAGCATCACACAAAGTACAAGATAACAATCTGGAATATGACACACACTGTCCACTGGAATTGTCACTGCTTGGCCAGCCAGTTCAATCTGCCTGGACTAAAAGGATTATGTCTACATAAAGCACATAGTATCATAGTATCAGTCAGGGTTGGAAGGGACCACAAGGACCATCTACTTCCAACCCCCCTGCCATGGGCAGGGGCACCCCACACTAGATCAGGCTGGACAGAGCCTCATCCAGCATGGGCTTAAACACCTCCAGGGATGGGGCCTCAACCACCTCCCTGGACAACCCATGCCAGGGCTTCACCATTCTCATGGTGAAGAACTTCCTCCTCAGATCCAGCCTGAATCTCCCCACCTCCAGCTTCATTCCATCCCCCCTAGTCCTATCACTACCTGCGATCCTGAGAAGTCCCTCCCCAGCCTTCTTGTAGCCCCCTTCAGATAGTGGAAGGCCACAATTAGGTCTACAGAACCTGAACGATGTATTCAGTATTCCTAAATTTGGAAGAGACTTCAAAGATCATCGAGTCCAACCTGTCACCACAGACCTCATGGCTAGAGTAGGGAGGACACTACTGCCCACTGCAGGCTTGAACTCATGACCTTCCCATTAAGGGTCTTATGTGCTACCAACTGAGTCACGTAGACATGCTATCCAAGCAAACTATGCCCAACAAGGATAGTTCCCCCCCTTGGGCAGAGGGTGCCTGAGGCAGGGAGGAGGCAGAAATGACACTCGCTGCACTCTGCTCTCTTGCACTTGCAGCACATTTATTCTCCACAGGATACAGTAATAATCTGGTGGATTTTTCCCTTCTTTTTTCCCAAAGTATGCCTGAAAGCCAGATGATTTGACTTATGCAAACAGCTTTGCTTTACTGAGCTATCCTACTGCCAGATCATTTTCTTTATAAAAATCACAGAAGCACAGCATGTAAGGGGCTGGAAGGGACCTCAAAAGAGTGAGCCCAACCCTCCTGCTGGAGCAGGATGACCTAGAGGAATTCACACAGGAAAATTTCTCCAGAGAAGGAAACTCCACAACCTCTCTGGGCAGCCCATTCCAGGGCTTCATCACCCTCACAGTGAAAAGGTTTTTCCTTATGTTCACTTGGAACCTTTAAAATTTGCTTTGCTGGCCGTAACTATGGAATAGGAAATCTCTCCTGTGCTCTGTCGGCCACTGAAGAGCAGAGTGGAGATATTAGGGTCTTGGTAAACCCAATTAGTATTTTGATACACAGTATCTTACATTGATACAGAATTAACCAGGATGGAAAAGACCTTGGAGATCATTGAGTCCAACCTACCACCCAACACCATCATATCAACTAAACCATGGCACCAAGTGCCTCATCCAGTCTCAAACACCTCCAGTGATGGTGACTCCACCACCTCCCCAGGCAGCACATTCCAATGGCCAATCTCTCTGGGTAGTATTTCTTCCTAACATCTTCAGCTAGGTTTGCAAGGCTAAATGGCATACAGGAACAGAGCAGTGCAAGCTGAACCAGAGCTCTCTGTGGGATGCTGGCTGAGCTGAGAGAGCAGAATTCATAGTGTAAACATCATATTTCACAAGAGTATCTTTCTGCTATGCTCACCAACAAACCAAGAACAATACCAGGAACACCCACACAGTTATGTCTGCCTCTGTGTCATCTACTAAAGCCTCAAGCCCTGGTAGTTGCCCTGCAGAAGGTATTATTCCTAAAGCCAGCAGCTTCTTAAGTCAGAGATACATAGCCGTTGTGACCAGGTCCCCTGATCGAGTCATCTGGCTGAACAACAACAGGCTACTGTTGTTTTATTTCTAACCACTTCCTGACTACAGTTTAGCTATTCAGTGTTTCACCACCTGGTTTGTATTTGATTTGCAAAAGAATCAAAACAAACCGCCTCCAACACCAAGGCGCAGGAACATCGCACAGAACGCAGTCTGTGACCAAAAGGGCTAGGAGCTGAGGCAACCCAGTCTCTGCTACCTAAGCCACGGGTCAGATTTGTTGCCAGCTGAGCTGATAGATCTGGTTTGAAGCATCTGCTGAACTCTCCCAAACAATAAGAAAGATTTGTTCCATCACTGAAATAGAAAACCCAATTCACCACCGGCTGTGTAAATAAAGTGGAAGTTCATTCAAAACCAATGACCCAGGGGCCAGCTATTTCTGGAAGAGAAAGAAAACCAACCTGGGAAGAAGTCTTAAAAGTCTGAAGCTACAATTCTGCTGTTTTCCTGCAAGATGAATGTATAGACAGGAATAGAAGTGGCTCTGGAATATGAGATTTATAGAAGCTGTTCTGCTGCCATATGAATGTGTACACAGGAATAAAAATGGCTCTGGAATATTAAACTTATGGATATTTCTCTGTGGCTAGGACTAATATTTTATTGTTAAGTTTGAAAGGCACCTGGAGAATTAAAATGTATGGATTCCTTTCCCCCCCCCCCCCCCCCCCCCCCATGCCTAGGAAATAATATTGTATGTTTTGTTGCATACAACTGCACATAATACTGCAATATCATAAATACTGTGTAAATCATAGAATTATCTGGGTTGGACGGGACCTTATTTGTTCCAACCCCCTGCTACAAGCAGGGACACTTCCTACTAGATCAGGTTGCCCCAGCCAGCCTGGCATTGAACACTTCCAGGCTTGGAGTCTCCACAACTTACAAGGCTGGGGGCAACAAGGCTGGTGAGAGGCCTTGAGCACAGCCCTGTGAGGAGAGGCTGAGGGAGCTGGGGTTGCTTAGCCTGGAGAAGAGGAGGATCAGGGGAGACCTCATTGCTCTCTACAACTACCTGAAAGGTGGTTGTAGCCAGGAGGGGGTTGGTCTCTTCTCCCAGGCAACCAGCACCAGAACAAGAGGACAGAGTCGCAAGCTGCACCAGGGGAAGTTTAGGCTGGAGGTGAGGAGAAAGTTCTTCACTGAAAGAGTCATTCGTCATTGGAATGGGCTGCCCAGGGAGGTGATGGAGTCACCATCCCTGGAGGTGTTCAAGAGGAGATTGGATGTGGCACTTGGTGCCATGGTCTAGTCATGAGGTCTGTGGTGACAGGTTGGACTCGATGATCCTCGAGGTCTCTTCCAGCCTTAGCGATACTGTGATACTCTGATACGTTACCTGGACAACCTGTTCCAGTGCCTCACCACCCTCATGGTGAAGAAGCTCTTCCTATTGTCTAATTTAGATCAGCTTCTTCTAGTTGGAAGCCATTACTCCTAGTCTGGTCACAACATGCCTTTGTAAAATGCCCCTCCCCAGCTACCCTACAGGCTTCCTTCAAATACTTGAAAGCTGCTCTGAAGTCTCTCCATTGCCTTCCGTTCTCCAGGCTGAATGACCCCAACTCTCCCAGCCTGTCTTCACAGGAGAGATGCTGCCACTCTCTGGTCCATCAATACCCATAAATCCATCCATTTCAACATTTTATGGATACCTCATATAATTTTATCTTACCCACTTTGAATTAACTCTGGGATTATTTCTTTCATGCACAATTAAGCTTCAGGCTTTAAATATAATCCACACCCCAAATGCCTGTTTAAAATTGCTCACATGGTCTATTTGCTTGAAAGCACAACTTGTCCATGGAGCAAAACTGAGTAACAGCGTTTCAAAACTCTGTGTGGCACTCTCAAATGTGTTCAAGACTACCCAAATCTCACTCAGGTTTGCCTGCAATTATGCTGGGAGGAGATGGCACAGGTACAGACAACACTTCAGCTCGCAGAAAGCCCTCATTGTTGCAGCAGGTAAGAGACACATGACACCAAAATGGCTAGATTGCTTTCTTGCACCCTTCCAGACACTCTGCTCCCACCACTGCTCCTCAGGTACCAAATTCCTGCCAGCAGAATGCTCTCATTCATGACTGCTGCAAGTACAAACAGAACACACCAAATAAATGGATTCATAACTGAACCTAATCCCCAAACTGTGACGGAAACCATTCGAGTAATCCCTTATCTGTCAGGGCTGCATTCTACTTCCTCTGCACATTCCCCACCAAAAAGGGCAGAGATGAGTAGAGTGGTTCAGTTGTGGGAAGCTGCTGGCATGGGAGGAAGCTCCAGCTGAGTTTATAATGGAAACCACCTGCCCCTTGGTTACAACAGAACAGAATTTCTCATTATATTCCCTCTACACCATTTACAGGAGACTTCCAGTGTTGTGTTAAAGAAAAGAGAGGGAGATTTAAAAGGATAAATGCATATCATGAAGGTTAAAATTAACTGGTACATCCAGCACCTTTGAGGGTTATTAAAACAAAACATCTACCAGTGAGATGCAAAATGTGATGGCAAAGAGAAATAGTGAGAGGTATTACAGCAGCTTCTTTTTCTCTCCAGGTAATGTCATCACTGCAGACAGCAGAACAGATATTCCTTCTGTCTTCAGTAAGCAGTGCACTGCTGACCTGTGAATGCCCTAGCTCAGGTTCCCAAAGCACCACTGGAATAAATCCCTTCCACCTCTGTCCACATCAGTTATGTTTTTTAACTTGGGTACGAGCCACGCAGAGCATGGTGAAAGTTCAAATTCCATAGCCTGCTACTCCTCCAATGCAAACCAGCCACCAGCAGGTACCTCTGATTCCAGAGCACCTGAAAAGCAGCAACAGAAAAATGCATTGCTGTGGGTCTAAGGCTTCAGTACAAGCTGATTCAAAGCATTAGCTCAGTTTCATGCTCAACAACTAAAGCAGCCACCAGAAATAACAGTCCATCTCTGGACATGAATGTGCCTTTCATCCAGTTGTTCTCCTGCTCTCTGTGCCTGGGTAAGGTGGAAATCAGCTCTTAAGTCACACTGGTGTACTTCAGACTGAGCCCTTGGGACTCAACCTCTAGATCATGGGATTTAAAACCAGATGATCTTTTAAGGTCCCTTCCAACCCAAACATTTCTCTGATTCTGTGATCTGAGAGGATCCCTACAGCCTGGTGCTCTGATCCCATCTGGATCTTGCAAACACAACTGAGATGAAGCCGTGTGGTACTTGACATAGCAAACTTCAAAGGAATAAAGCTGCTGCCAGCTCACCACTGATGGCAGAGCAGATCATACACTTCACTCTTTAAACCAGTAGCAAACTACCAAGACATGAAAGTAAGAATAACTGTGTTTATTAGAGGGGGGGACCCCTCAAAGCACTTCAAGTCAAGTCATACCTAGGCAAAGACCTAGAAGGTCCAGAGGAGAGCAATGAAGCTGGTGAAGGGTTTAGAGCACAAGTCTTACGAGGACTGGATGAGGGAACAGCCTGCAGAAAAGGAGAGCTCAGGGGAGACCACCTTGCTCTCTACAACTACCTGGAAGGAGGTTGAAGCAAGGTGGGGGGCAGTCTTTGCTCCTCAGTAACAAATGAAAAGACAAGAGGAAATGGCCTCAAATTGGACAATGGGAGGTTTAGGTTGGACATTAGGACACTGTAAAGCCCTGGAACAGGCTGCCCAAGGAAGTGGTGGAGTCACCATCCCTGCAGGAACTTAAAAAAGATGTGTAGATGTGGACCTGAGAGACATGGTGTAGTGGTGACCTGGAAGTGCTGGGTTAATGTTTGGGCTTGATCCTAAAGGTCTCTTCCGAGTAAAATGATCCTATGAATCTGTTCTATGATTTTAAGTTCCTAGCTCCTTGTAGTCATAAAAAAAAGGTGACATTATGCCTACAAGTAGGAAGGAAAAGTAGCAGGCAGAGAGATGTCCTGCTTAACAAGATTCACCCTGCAGTCTCAGTGGGATACAGCATTTCCTTCATGCTCTCTCCTAAACTGTTGTGTAGTGTTGCTATGTACTATCAAATACTCACCGCATTCCACCCCTGGGGTAGCTCTGTTTCAGTGCTGGGTGAAGTGATCCTTATTTAAACACTACTTAGCTCACAGGAGTGCTGTGAAACTTAATTAAATTAATGCCCACAAAGTGCTTTGAGGTTCTTGGATGAAAGGTGCTATAGAAACCCAAAGTACTGTTAGTGTTCCTAAGGACGGGTGAAGCAACTTGGATAAACTAAAAACCTGCATAAATCTTCCCTCAAAGTTAAAGCTTTTTTGCAGGGTTTATTTTATGTTTTCATTTTGGAGACCTCTGCAGTTGCAGACTTCACCTTCAATTGGAATAAGCATTTTAGAGCTACATGAGACAAAGCACACCAACACCTCGCTCATTTTCTGCCTCAGCTTCACCTCTGCTCCAAAAGGCACTCTCGATACTTCAAACCACGCTGCTGTCAAAGACCAGAGCTATCTTTTTATCTGTGACCCATAAGAGAGACGACTTTATTACATTAAAAACAACTAGCAGTTGGATCTTCAGTCAATCTACAGTTACAGAGTTAGCTATCAACTTACTGGAGAGTTAGCTTCTAGTCTCTGACTGCATCGAGCAACAAAACTATCCTGAAATGAAAATGCAAGCTGTAAGTACCATTGCCTTGATTCCACTGAGAGTCACAGGATTGTCAGGGTTGGAAGGGACCTCAAGGATCAGCCAGTTCCAACCCTCTGCCATGGGCAGGGACTCCTCACACTACAGCAGGTTGTCCAGAGCCACATCCAGCCTGGCCTTGAAAACTTCCAGGGATGAGGCTTCCACCACCTCCCTGGGCAACCTGTGCCAGTCTCTCACCACCCTCATGGGGAACAACTTCTTCCTAACATCTAAGCTACATCTGTCCTCCTCTAGCTTTGGTTCTTTCCCCTTACTTCTGTCACTCCCTGATACCCTAAAAAGTCCCTCCCCAGCTTTCTTGGAGCCCCCTTCAGATAATGGAAGGCCACAATTAGGTCTCCTCAGAGCCTTCTCTTCTCCACACTGAAAAAACCCAACTCCCTCAGTCTGTCCTCATAAAAGAGCAGCTCCAGCCCTCTGCTCATCCTCATGGCCCTTTTCTGGACACTTTCCAGCACCTCCAGATCCTTCCTGTAATAGAGGGTCCAGAACTGGACATAGTACTCCAGGTGGGGTCTCACCAGAGCAGAGTAGAGATGAGGAATCACCTCCCACAACCTGCTGGCTACGCTTCTCTTGGTGCAGCCCAGGATGTGGTTGGCTTTCTGGGCTGCAAGTGCACACTGCTGGCTCATGTTGAGCTTCTCATCCACAAGAGAGGAGAACTAAGAATTTTCAGAGAAGAAAACAATAACTTGGGAGGGAGAGATGAGAGTTTCCCCTCAGTCTCTGTTTTTGTATGTCCAAGCTAGATCCTTTAAAGAGTGTTCCCTCTTAAAAAAAATAGTTCAAAAGCCTATAATCAAAGTTCCCTGCAAACCAAAGGCAGCCATTTACATGACAGATAGCTGAAGACTACATAAGAAATGCATTTTTACAAAGCATAAACACAGAGCATTAACAACTTCATGTTACAACATGTAAAACTTCACTCAAACAGAAGGTAATTAAAGCCCAGCAAACTCAGGGCAATGTTTGTTCTCATGACATTCCAAACTTCATTTCCAAATTGAAACAATATGAATAAATATCCCAAACAGAAATGGGAGGAAGCAGGAATGGGAGCTCTCAATTCTGGTGAGATCTGCCCCTCACCACCTCTTGCCTTTGCAGTCTGGAACTGAGGGGGAGGAATGGGGCAACTCCAGTGAGTACTGAGGAGAGGGGTACATAAAAGGTGAGGGCTACTCCACTTAGGCATCACTTTATTCAAGGCAGACCAAGAGGAATTTTTATTGATTCAGGGCACTTTGGGGCTTTGGCATCTAGTTACAGGTTGTAGAACACTACTGGGAGAAGCCATTTTTAACCTTGAGCATGCATGACTGCTTCTATGTTGTGAGGTAACCATAGAGGAACAGAGGCAGCTGTGGTCGAAAGGACGGAACTCCCAACCTCTGCCCTATATATATTCACTATAATTGCCATCTGTGTATAAAAAAATGTCTGCTTGGTTTAAGTCAAACCACACAGAATAGTTGTGTTCTTTTGAAAGAACACAAGAACAGCACGAAACAAGAGAGTATCATGCAGCAAGTGTTGCCCCAACACCACAGTGCCATTTGGGGAGCAAATAAACACTCACCAGCCTAGAGAGTGACCAAAAGGCAGCCTGCTCTGCTTAAAGGCAGCCATGAAAGTGACATCTGGTGATTGTACCAGAGCACACACAACAAAATACCACATGCCAGAACTTCCATGGCAAACTGGCCCTACCAGAGCCTGGAACATTTTCCTGTGCTGCCCACCCCCACAGACCAGGAGCCATCCATAGAGAGATTTCCATTCATGCAGAGGAGCCAAAAACCCACCTAGGACACTCCTCTCATTTAAGTCAGCAATCTGGTCACTACATATTTTATTTCAAGTACCAATCTATCTCTTTTCTGGAAGCTGTATTAGTTTCTTCTCTGCTTTCCTCCCTCTGGAAGCTGCACAACAGCAATTTGTACATTTTTGCAAGCCAGCAATTCCTCCTCAATTCCTTTTGAATAGAATAGACTAGACAAGACCAGACCAGACCAGGTTGGAAAAGACCTTCGAGATCATCAAGTCCAACCTGCCACCCAACACCATCTAATCAACTAAACCATGGCACCAAGCACCCCATCAAGTCTCTTCCTAAACACCTCCAGTGATGGTGATTCCACCACCTCCCTGGGCAGCACATTCCAAAGGCCAATCTCTCTATGAAAAACTTCTTCCTAACATCCAGCCTAAACCTCCTCTGGCACAGCTTGAGACTGTGTCCTCTTGTTCTGGTGCTGGTTGCCTGGGAGAAGAGACCAACCCCGACCAGGCTACAACCTCCCTTCAGGTAGCTGTAGACAGCAAGAAGGTCTCCCCTGGGCATCCTCATCTCCAGGCTAAGCAACCCCAGCTGCCTCAGCCTCTCCTCACAGGGCTGTGCTCCAGACCCCTCCCCAGCTTTGTTGCCCTTCTCTGGACACCTTCCAGCATCTCAACATCGTTCCTAAACTGAGGGGCCCAGAACTGGACACAGGACTCAAGGTGTGGCCTAACCAGTGCTGAGTACAGGGAGAGAATGACCTAGCTCCTGCTGGCCACAGAATTTCTGATGCAGGCCAGGATGCCATTGGTCTTCTTGGCTGCCTGGGCACACTGCTGGCTCATGTTCAGCCTACTATCAACCAGCACCCCCAGGTCCCTCTCTGCCTGTCCGCTCTCCAGCCACTCTGACCCCAGCCTGTAGCACTGCATGGGGTTCTTGTGGCCAATGTGTAGAACCTGGCACTTAGATGTGTTAAATCTCATGCCCTTGGACTCTGCCCATCTGTTTTGCTCATAGCACATCACATCTTTTCCACAGGTCCTTGTTTTCTGCCACAGACTCCAATTCAGAAAGCCTTTAAAGACCAACTCTTTGGTGGTTTGGGTTTTTTTTCCCTATTAAAGATCACAACATTTTAAGTGGAATCCCTCTTAGAACAGTAGGATCTCCTCCCTTCCTTCCTTCCTAAAGAACTCAGATCTAGCTCTCTTGCATACCCTGAATCTCTGTACTACTGCATTATTCTAGTTGTCCTTTGCTCTGCTGGATCTTTACTGTGCTTTCCCCTCTTCTTCTTAAGTAACATGCATTCCTCACTCAGACCTAAAGTTATTTCCCACAGCTATTCTTGACATTTTAGCTGGTTTTTTGCAGTCTAACACAAGCAGTATTTATACAATGCTTACCATCCAAAAAGCCTGAAGACCTTAACACTTCGTGATAAACTTTACCATATCTCTGTGAGCTGCCTCTTTCTTTACAACTCTCTTCCCTCTGGCCACATCAGACTATAATCACATCACAGAAAGAGGATCTAGTGCAGCAGGAACCAGTAGAGCCTATGAGCATGGCCTCATCCCTGGCTGAAGCTCACCTAAGTATGGGCTGCAGCTCAAAAGGAAGACCTACCTTTTCCTTGGGTCTCTGTGAACAGGGCTTGTGCAGCCAAATCAGTGAATGGATCCAGTTGGAAACAGATCTCTCTTCTCTTGTCAGGTTGCTAACCTTCTCTTAGCTTAGCTGACCATTCCTACCATGCACTGCTGGTGTCACCACAAGGCAGGGAAAATGTGTGGCTGAGAGGGAAGTGCAGCTCCCACTCCTTTCAGAAGGAACTTGAACATGAGTCAGGTAATCATAAATCTACAGCAGCATTGTAGAGACAGGTACAAAAGATGCTGTAAAGGAGTCATTAATACCAAATGGAGTCTCATCTCCCATCCCTTACTCTGCTTGTTCCCACTCCTTGTTCTTGTGATAAGGACCATCATAGAATCAATAAGGTTGGAAAAGACCTCAAAGATCATCAAGTCCAACCTGTCACCCAGCACCTCATGACTACTAAACCATGGCACCAAGTGCCACGTCCAATCCCCTCTTGAACACCTCCAGGGATGGTGACTCCACCACCTCCCTGGGCAGCACATTCCAACAGCTAACAACTCCCTCAGTGAAGAACTTTCTCCTCACCTCCAGCCTAAACCTCCGCTGCTGTAGCTTGAGACTGTGTCCTCTTGTTCTGGTGCTGGGTGCATGTAGCACCAAGGAAAGGTAAACTGGCAAAACCCACACAAACATGTTTTTTTCCTGGTGGCTTAAAGTGCTAGCATATGGGCAAGTCAGAAGGGTGGGCTTTCCAAAGCTGGGCTCCAGAGCAGGAGGAAGAAAGGAAAACAACCTTCTCTTTCCAGCTCTGTTATCTCACCTAACTCCACACTAAAGAACTTCTGTAAAGGGTGACGAGGTAGTGGGTTGTGAGAATTAACCCAGCAATGTGTTCCACCCATCTAGTGCTGTACTTGCAAACGCTTCAAACCTGGATCTCAGATAAGCCTTAAAGCTCTTTCATCTTACTCACTGCTTGCCAGCATTTGCCAACTTTGTACTTTCCTTCTCAACCTCTTAAGTTTTAACTGTCCTACAATTCACCTGTTCAACACTGAGTGTTTATTGAGTCCCACACTGCCCAGTTATCCAGCCTCCCAATCACATTATTCTGTGCATCAATCCCCCTCAGCTTCCTTAACTGTTCTACCTTTCACTCAAATTCTTCAAAATGTTTTCCATGGTACAGATGTTGGCCTGCTTTGAACTTTTTCTTTGCTAGAAGTAGAATTTAGCCAGATCTATGTTCTGCTTAATGACCATGTCTTCTTCTTTAACAGTCCTCTGCACTGGCAGTCTCCCGCTTTGAGCCAGCTCACAGCAGACTCCATTTGTTTCCTCTGCTATGGAAGAAAGGCTACCTCTTTGCAAACCCAAGAATGAGCAGGACTTCTGTGGGACTCACTGCAACAGAATCCCATCCCAAGGACACCACAGACAAGTCAGAGAGTTATAGAATAGTTTAGGTTCAAAAGGACCTTTAAAAACCATTTAGTCCAACCCCCCTGCAGTGGAGCAGGGACATCTTCAACTGGATCAGGTTGCTCAGAGCCCTGTCCAGCTTGACCTGGAATGTTTTCAAGGATAGGGCACCTACCACCTCTCTGGGCAACCTGGTTCGCTGTCTCATCACCCTCATCTGCATGTTCTGGTCCCCCCAGACTGTCACAGAAAGGAAAACACAGTTAGAGTAAGCTGTATTAGCCAGAGACATTAGAGCTACCAAACGACCCATTTAGTGTAACAGAGCTGTCACAGCCTACCAGACACCTATGTTATCAGATGTCTTACAAGCATCACACCATAAATGAGGCTTAAATTGGATTTCTCCTACTATTGGTCCTCCATCTTATATTCAGATATAATTAGATTGTGTTACTAGACAACACTGAACACAAAAAAAAACCATACAAAAAAAGACAGGAAAGAGCTGAGCAATGTCCTCAGTAGGAGGACCTGATGCCATGACAATTCCAACATGACAAATGAAAGCAAGAGTACCAACTGGGCAGTAAATCCATGTCCTGCCTCAACAACAGTGTGCCACCACAGATCTAATATCACAGTATCATAGTATAACTTAGGTTGGAAAGGACCTCGAGGATCATCGAGTCCAACCTATCAACACAGACCCCATGACTAGACCATGGCACCAAGTGCCACGTCCAATCTCCCCTTGAACGCCTCCAGGGTCGATGACTCCACCACCTCCCTGGGCAGCACATTCCAATGGCGAACAACTCGCTCGGTGAAGAACTTCCTCCTCACCTCGAGTCTAAACCTCCCCTGGCGCAGCTTGAGACTGTGTCCCCTTGTTCTGGTGCTGGTTGCCTGGGAGAAGAGACCAACCCCTTCCTGGCTACAACCACCTTTCAGGTAGTTGTAGAGGGCAATGAGGTCACCCCTGAGCCTCCTCTTCTCCAGGCTAAACAATCCCAGCTCCCTCAGCCTCTCCTCACAGGGCTTGTGTTCAAGGCCTCTCCCCAGCCTTGTTGCCCTTCTCTGGACACGTTCAAGTGTCTCAATGTCCTTCCTAAACTGAGGGGCCCAGAACTGGACACAGGACTCAAGGTGTGGCCTAACCAATGCAGAGTACAGGGGCACTATGACCTCCCTGCTCCTGCTGGCCACACTATTCCTAATGCAGGCCAGGATGCCATTGGCCCTCCTGGCCACCTGGGCACACTGTTGGCTCATATTCAGGTGGCTGTCAATCAGCACCCCCAGGTCCCTCTCTGTTTGGCAGCTCTCCAGCCACTCCGACCCCAGCCTGTAGCTCTGCATGGGATTGCCATAGCCAAAGTGCAGCACTCAACACTTGGACTTGTTGAATGCCATCCCATTGGACTCTGCCCATCTGTCCAGTCGGTCAAGGTCCCTCTGCAGAGCCTTTCTGCCCTCTAACTGACTAACATCTGCTCCTAACTTTGTGTCATCTGCAAACTTGCTGATGACTGACTCGACCCCCTCATCCAGATCATCGATGAAGATGTGCCAGGCTATATAGCTCTGCTGCCAGGAATATTTAGAGACTCAGTTTACAGGAACAATGCTTTTCCAGAAAACTCTCGATAGCCTCTTGCCTGCATGGCACAATCACACACACAAAAGCAGGTGGGAAAGTCCCTCAGCAGTGCTCCAGCCATAAGAACCTTAACTTTAAACTCCTTATCTGTCCCCCAGCATTGAAGAGCATTACAAGACTGGGTAAAGATAGACACATGGGCTTTTCCAGGCCACTTCAGAGAATGAGATGTATCTGTAAGGGGCTACAAGAAAGCTGGGGAGGGACTTTTGAGGTGTCAGGGAGTGATAGGACTGGGGGGAATGGAGCAAAACTAGAAATGGGTAGATTCAGATTGGATGTTAGGAAGAAGTTCTTCCCCAGGAGGGTGGTGAGAGACTGGCACAGGTTGCCCAGGGAGTTGGTGGAAGCCTCATCCCTGGAGATTTTGCAGGCCAGGCTGGCTGTGAGCAACCTACTGTAGTGTGAGGTGTCCCTGCCCATGGCACGGGTGTTGGGACTGGATGATCCTTGAGGTCCCTTCCAACCTCAACAATTCTATGATTCTATGTACATTTCTTTAAAATAAGAGAAGAATTATCTTTTTTCCTCTCCATTTTAATGCAGGGACACACAGAGCATGTTATATTTTGAGTTCTTTTAGTATCAGGGCAGGTTTGTGTTACTGTGCTTTCTTACACAACTGGTCATGCAAAGAATGAAACTCCCAAGGAGGACAAGGTCCCTATCTTCAGCTTAAGAAGCCTCCAAGAGCCAGCTTTAAGGTCTCCTGGAGCCTTCTCTTCTCCATGCTGAACAAGCCCAGCTGCCTCTGCCTGAAGGTGCCCACAAAGAATAACTCTGAAGATGACTTTAGCTCACATCCACATCCAAGCAAGTTCTGCACAGACAGCAATATGGGAAACTCAAAAGTCACTTCCTTGATATTTGCCTCCTTTAGCAGTGCAGCTGTCAACTCTGCCCCTAACTAAATAACCACATCCAGAGCAAAAGCTTTCCATTCCATAGAGTTACAATTCCAGAGAACAAACAAATCTCTCTACTTCCTTGGCATCAGTTAGAGAAGAATAAATTACTAAACAAATTCTAGGTTGAACTGGAGTTGAAGTGAGGTGAGCCACTAAAGCAGCAAGGGACCACTGCTAGCCTGTGAGACATTCCCACCAAATCCACCTTTTGCCATACACACCCACTCCCCCCCCCACTTTGAAGACACACAAGAATGCTGTTTAAGCAGCATGCAGAACCTAACCAACCACCTTCTGAACACAGTCAAACCCCTTGGAGTCTCAGCAACTGGGAAAGCAGACAGGCATGGCAAGAGATGACCTACAGGTGTGGCAAGGCACTTGGACCTAGCAGCCACTGCGACCTAGCAGCCACTGCATGGTTACCTTCAAGATGCTTGGGATACCCTGCTTGGCAGCTGGATTGGCTTTGCACTGTATCACAGTACACTGGAGTTTGGAAGGGGCCTCAAGAGATCAGAATCCAACCCCCCTGCCAAAGCAGGATCACTTATGCATTGCTACTAAGAGGACAAATTGGCTATTCTGTCAACAAAGAACACCAAGAAGTCGACTGCTCCTGTGATGAGATGGTCAAACATGACATGTGATGAATACGCAGCTGATGAAGGAAATGTGTAGTGAAAACTCTTCAGGCTGGTACTCAGTCTGCTAGCAGGGGGCTCTGCCTTGCCAGCTGCCAGAGCTCAGACAAAGCCTTTGATGAAATCACAACCACCCTTGTCTCAGTTTCACAGAAAGAACAGGAAAAAAAAAGAAACAGAGAGGCTGTGGACAGTTTAATTATCACAGAACCATTACCCTCAGCAGCAGTTTCATAATCTTGAAATGCTGCCATTCTCCAAAGCCATTTGCCTGGAAGAAGAAGAAAAAAAAAAAAACCCAACCAAAAAGACCCCAAAAAAACCCCCAACCAACCCAAAAAAAATCACAAGAGGCTGTCACAGTGTCCAAACCATAGAGCAATTCTTATACAATCAGACGCCACAACTCATTATTCCGAACAAAAACACACACTCCCTTTATTTTAAAACAAGGGAACAAAGGATGTAAATTTTCTCCAGAAATATTAGATTTTGGGGGTGGGTTTTTTGTTTGTTTTTTTTTTTTTTTTTTTTTAAAGGGAGTAAAAATACCCAAAAGAATAATAATAATAATATCAAACCAGATGAGCGCTGTGGACTCGACTTCCTTTCATGCCTGCACGTGCACAAACCCCACTCTGTGTTGAAGGCACGAGCGCATGGACCTTTTTGTGCTCCTAATAAATACAATCAAAACCCCTAAAGTCATGAGAGGAGAGTCTTTTTAGGTCACTTGCATTTCAAAGGAACTGCCTCCTTCGTCCACGCTCCCTCTCGTTTAAGTTAATCAAACTGCATGTTATTCTTCGGTTGGCACCTCGGAAGACCGTACTGATCCAGTGTCTGTTAAGATAAATGTTTCAGTGTTCCTCCTTCCAATCATCAGTCACAGTTTTCTCATGCTGAGGTCTTGCCAGGATGACAAAGGAAGCAGTTAGAAGGCTGAACATGAGCCACCAGTGTGCCCAGGCAGCCAAGAAGGCCAATGACATCCTGGCCTGCATCAGAAGGACTGTGGCCAGCAGGAGCAGGGAAGTCATTCTGCCCTGTGCTCAGCACTGGTTAGGCCACACCTTGAGTCCTGTGTCCAGTTCTGGGCCCCTCAGTTTAGGAAAGATGTTGAGCTGCTGGAAGGTGTCCAGAGAAGGGCAACAAAGCTGGGGAGGGGTCTGGAGCACAAGCCCTATGAGGACAGGCTGAGGGAGATGGGGTTGCTTAGACCAGAGAAAAGGAGGCTCAGGGGAGACCTTCTTGCTGTCTACAGCTACCTGAAGGGAGGTTGTAACCAGGTGGGGATTGGTCTCTTCTCCCAGGCAACCAGCACCAGAAGAAGGGGACACAGTCTTAAGCTGTGCCAGAGGAGGTTTAGGCTGGATGTTAGGAGGAAGTTCTTCACAGAGAGAGAGCTTGCCCATCGGAATGTGCTGCCCAGGGAGGTGGTGGATTCACCATCACTGGAAGTGTTAAAGAAGAGACTGGATGGGGCACTTAGTGCCATGGTTGAGTTGATTAGATGGTGTTGGATGATAGGTTGGACTTGATGATCTCAAAGGTCTCTTCCAACCTGGTTGATTCTGTTCTATTCTAAATGCAAGTGCTCAGCATGCGCATGACTGCCTCGACACACACACTTTTGGTCACCTACTAATACAAGCACCGAGCTGGCCTCAGGACATCTTTGTGTCATTTTCCATTAATAGGAAAATATGAGCTCTTTGTAACAAGTTGCTACTAAGCATTATTTCCTTGACTTGCTCTTGACTTAACTTTTCAAACATCTGATGTTTGTTATTAATTTTGTATGGCGTTTGGACGTTCTCAAAACCTCGGTAATCAAAGCAATATGTGCATCAGAGAATGTTCTTTTTGTTACTCTAGACTGGTCATATATCAATCATCTGACTATGCAGAGACTGGAGCAAGTTCAGCTTATTTTTCTTTTATGAGACAGACCCATATGTAATACTTATATATGCAAATAGTGCCCAAACACATGGGGGGGGAAAGGAAAAACTGCACAAAGCGATAGATGGCAAAATCCTCAGCCAGTTGATTTGTTGTCGGGCCAGAATTGCATTCCTTGAATGCTGGCTTCAGACATCCTGTTTGAGAAGGTAAAAGGAGTCCAAAATGAAGGGGTTTACAAAGAGGAGGCTCAGAGGCTGGAGTAAGAACACACTGCCAAAACCGAAAGACAAGCAAGAAGCAGTGAGAGAGGAACTGCTGCAGGAAATGCACAAGCAGAGCCGAGAGGCTGCAAGCAATGAAGTGAGAAGATGGATGTAGGTGACTCGGGCAGGTAGTTAAGGGAGGCAAATAAAGCACGTGGCTGTCAAAAAAGGAAGTGACAGACGATGTGTATCTAGTTTGCAGCACATTTCATCAGACAGAACTGAGTGGGAAGAATATGGTTATTAGCTGTCTGAAGGGGCCCTGGACTTGCAGGGGGGTTTCAAGAGCAAGTCAAAATACAGAATTAACCAGGTTGGAAAAGACCTTTGAGATCATCAAGTCCAACCTATCACCCAAACACCATCTAATCAACTAAACCATGGCACCAAGTGCCTCAGCCAGGCTCTTTTTAAACACCTCCAGTGACGGTGACTCTACCACCTCCCTGGGCAGCACATTCCAGTGGCCAATCTCTCTTTCTGTGAGGAATTTCTTCCTAACATGCAGCCTAAACCTCCCCTGGCACAGCTTGTAAATGTGTCCTCTTGTTCTGCTGCTGGTTGCCTGGGAGAATAGACCAAGCCCCACCTGGCTACAACCTCCCTTCAGGGAGTTGTAAGATGGCAATAAGGTCTCCTCTGAGCCTCCTCTTCTCCAGGCTAAGCAACCCCAGCTCCCTCAGCCTCTCCTCACAGGGCTGTGCTCCAGACCCCTCCCCAGCTTTGTTGCCCTTCTCTGGACACCTTCCAGCAACTCATCATCTTTCCTAAACTGAGGGGCCCAGAACTGGATACAGGACTCAAGGTGTGGCCTAACCAGTGCTGAGTACAGGGGGAGAATGACTTCCGCGCTCCTGCTGGCCACATTAAGTCAGTAGAGTGTTTGCTCTGAACCTGAAACAGACCTTCTTGCTTCTGATCTCCCACTGTTTGGAGGTGTGGCATGAGGACTTGAGCAGTCTGCACTGTACATATCTTTACTTCATCTATTCCCCAGACGGAAACCTGCCCAAGGCTTGAAAAAAAATATAATCCAAGTGACAAGAGCAGACTACTGAAGAAGGAAGGCTTGTACCTAGAGGCTGTGAACACAGTCAGTAGCAGCTCCTGTTTCTAGGGTGGCTGACCCGCATTAAGATGCAAAGAAATCCTTTGGAAGAAATCCAAAAAGGATTTCTGCTGCTACAGGAGGGCTCTGGGATTTGCGGTCACCTAGTGTCCGAGAGAGTGTTTCTCTGGCTGACCTGCAATGAGAACAAGGCAGAAAAGTTTTCTGCACCTCATTCTTCTGAGCTGGCTGCGTTTCCTGGAGTCTCTTAAACAAGCAGCAGAAAAGCTGCTCCTACAAAAACACATCAGTGGGGATCCATGGAAGCAGGCTACTGAAACCAAGACGTGCCTTCCTTGATTTCAGCTAGCTGTTTTCTAGCTCCACTGGAAGACTGCTTCTTGCCATTTCTGGAGTGCCTGCTTTGTTTTTATCCCCACCACATGGAAAATTCACACACAAAGTCTTTTGGGAAAGGTGTGCTGCACTACATGCATCATCTTTATAGGACATATAAAGACAGGAATATCAAGGAATTACAGAAGCATAGAATGGTTTGGGTTGGAAGGGAACTTCAAAGTTGACCTAGTCCCACCCTCCTGCAGGCAGCAAAGACATTCTCCACTGGATCAGGATGCTGAGAACCTTGTCCAGCCTGACCTTGAAGATCTCCAGGGATGGAGCCTCAACCACCTCCCTGGGCAACCTGTTGCAGTGTTCCAGTACCCTCACAGTGCAGAAGAACTTATTCCTAACATGCAGTCTAAATCTGCTCTAATTTCAAACCATTGTCCCTCATCCTATCACCTTTGGAAACAGGCCCTCCACAGCATTCTCGTAGGGCCCTGTACTGGAAGGCTGCTCTAAGGTCTCCTGGAGCCTTCTCCACACTGAACAAGCCCAGCTGCCTCTGCCTGAAGAAGCCCACAAAGAATAACTCTGAAGATGGCTTTAGCTCACATCCACATCCAAGCAAGTTCTGCACAGACAGCAATATGGGAAACTCAAAAGTCACTTCCTTGATATTTGCCTCCTTTAGCAGTGCAACTGTCAACTCTGCCCCTAACTAAATAACCACATCCAGAGCAAAAGCTTTCCATTCCATAGAGTTACAATTCCAGAGAACAAATAAATCTCTCTACTTTCATGGCATCAGTTAGAGAAGAATAAATTACTAAACAAATTCTAGGTTGAACTGGAGTTGAAGTGAGGTGAACCACTAAAGCAGCAAGGGACCACTGCTAGCCTGTGAGACATTCCCACCAAATCCACCTTTTTCCATACACACCCCCTCCCCCCACTTTGAAGACACACAAGAAGCATGCAGAAGCATGCAGAACCTAACCAACCACCTTCTGAACACAGTCAAACCCCTTGGAGTCTCAGCAACTGGGAAAGCAGACAGGCATGGCAAGAGATGACCTACAGGCGTGGCAAGGCACTTGGACCTAGCAGCCACTGCGACCTAGCAGCCACTGCATGGTTACCTTCAAGATACTTGGGATACCCTGCTTGGCAGCTGGATTGGCTCTGCACTGTATCACAGTACATTAGAGGTTGGAAGGGGCCTCAAGAGATCAGAGTCCTGCCAAAGGAAGATCACTTAGGGTAGTCCACACAGGAATGCATCCAGGTGGCAAACTGTGTGCCTGTGGGTAAAGTGTCAGGGGTAGATACCAAAGATGATCTTCATCTTTATTAAATGCATAAACCTTCAACTGTCACTAGGAGCTAAAATACAAGGCAGAGAATCTCTCCACCGTCCTGGTAACGAATGCACAGAAGGTAAAATACCCGCATGTAATATAGGTGAAGTACAATTCATACTATCAATCTTCCACAGAATTCAGATCTGCACTAACTGACAGGAGGATGAAAGACTGTCTGGAAAGACACCAAATTAAACAACAGAACAAATGCATAAGAAAATAGGCATCTCCTATTTGGGACTCGGCATTGAAGGGAGCGGAGGGGGGAAAACGCCAGCAGAACAGAAATGCATTTAACACTTCTCCCATCTTATATAAATAGCAAGCTTATTCTATGAAGATTTATGGCACTAATTCCACCAGATTATTTATTTTAAATGAGGTATTTAAATCAATTCACAAATGGATTGTTCCAGGCCAACTTGGAGAGCTCACAGGCACTGGAGAAGGGTTTGAACAGAGTAGCCCTTTTTGGCAGGGGAGGGGAAGTAGTCGTGTTTCCCCTTCCCCACCAAAAAAGGCTTTGCTATTAGAAATATAAACTCAAATCCAGGGTGACAGCTCATCTCTCCCTAAATCTAGGCATGTTGGTTTTGGTTTGGGTATTTTTTTTTTTTTTTTAAGAGAAGCCTATGAAATTATAAAGAGTTAGGAATTATACACAAAATAAAAATATGACAGAAAGGGAAGCTTTCATCTCTCGTGGAAGCAAAGACTGTTTTTGTTGATACATATGGAAAAAATTAGGCCCAATTATATGTTGTGCTTTGGCACTGGGGTTCCAGCTTCACCACAGGCTTATTTTTTTCACAGATATACCATTACAGCCAATTCTAGCCTTGAACATTTGAACTCAAACCTTGTAACACAGGCATTTTTGTTGCTAGATTACTCGTACCCTGGATGAAATGCTCTGTGTTACCGCTGGGCTATATTTAGAGGTTAAAAAAAATGGTTATCTGTACCAACTTCAGAGAACATATAGTCATAAAAATATAATAAGCTTCAAACATCTTGTGAATAAAGCACACACTTCAGGGCAGCACCATTTCTCATTTTCCAAATTGGATCCTGAATTGCAGTCCTTTGCAGCACGAGCTAAATAGTCACTCAATTTAAGTTTCTAATGCAGCAAAACTGTTTTATTTGATGTGATTATCTTTGAATGAAGATAGCTGCTCTTTCCTATTCGAAGGTGGCATGATTACTGACAGGAACTAGTCTAGCTAATCCTTTAAGACAGAAATCCTGGCAGATAAAAGAAGAAAAGGTCAAGAATTTCAGTGCTCTTTTGGTCTAGGGATGCTAATTTACTAGAGCCTGAGGACTGCTTAAATATGGCTGGGCCCACACTGACCAAGACAAAACTGTATCTAGCACAGGAAATTGGATGCTCTCTCCCCCCTGAGATTTCTCACAGAAACAAAATATCCTCAGCCAGTATGAGACTGGAAAGAGTTTTCTCTGATTACATAAATGCAGGCTATGGAAGAGCCATCCCACTTTGACAGCACAAATGTGACCACCCAGGCGGAGCCTACAGCCCAAACTTGTGATGCCTCTGTAAGAAGGAACACAAACGCTAACATTTGTCCTCTGCACCTCCCTGTCCCCTCTCAAATTAATGTAACTGCAAAGATTTGGAACCAGACAAGCAAGGTGAAAACTCTGGAGAAAGATAAGGTGTAAAAATAACCCCAAAACGGATCTTCATGACTGAGTAACAAAAATAAAACGCTGCCGCTCAGCAACAATGGTGACAAAGGCTTCTGTAATCATTATGCACTCCATTTCAGAGGGCTTGCAGCCAGAAAGGAATGTTAGATCAAGTAGTCTGACCACCTGCATATCAAAACCACTGAAGTTCATCCAAGTACCGCTGTACTGATCCCTTAACACAAGTGTGGTGGGTTGAAGTTTTCCCCCAGCATT
Source organism: Melanerpes formicivorus (assembly GCF_026170545.1). Classification (NCBI taxonomy): domain Eukaryota; kingdom Metazoa; phylum Chordata; class Aves; order Piciformes; family Picidae; genus Melanerpes; species Melanerpes formicivorus. The sequence continues at coordinate 668,503 of NW_027142500.1, forward strand.
AACTTTGCCAGACCAACTCAGTTGGAAGCAAAGGAAAGCTGTGTTTAGAGGCAGAACTACTCTACAATGGAATGCAATGGATATGTACAGAATATACAGGATTTACAGGTATTTACAGTTAACAAACAGCACAAGAACCCCCCCTGGTCAAAGACCAGGGGAAGCTACTAGCTTCATAGTATCATAGTATCATTCAGGCTTGGAAGGGACCACAAGGATCATCCAGTTCCAACCCCCCTGCCATGGGCAGGGACACCCCACACTAAATCAGGCTGCCCAGAGCCTCATCCAGCCTGCTCTTAAACACCCCCAGGGACGGGGCCTCAACCACCTCCCTGGACAACCCATTCCAGGGTTTCACCACTCTCATGGGGAAGAACCTCCTCCTCACATCTAGCCTGAATCTCCCCACCTCCAGCTTCATTCCATTCCCCCTAGTCCTATCACTACCTGAGATCCTGAGAAGTCCTTCCCCAGCCTTCCTGTAGGCCCCCTTCAGATACTGGAAGGCCACAATTAGGTCACCTCGGAGCCTTCTCTTCTGCAGACTGAACAGCCCCAACTCCTTCAGTCTGTCCTCATAAGAGAGGTGCTCCAGCCCTCTGCTCATGCTCGTGGCCCTTCTCTGGACACATTCCAGCACCTCCACATCCCTCTTGTAATAGGGGCTCCAGAACTGGAGGCAGTACCCCAGGTGGGGTCTCACCAGAGCTGAGTAGAGGGGGAGGATCACCTCCCTCGACCTGCTGGCCACATTTCTCCTGATACAGCCCAGGATCTGATTGGCTTTGCAGGCTGCAAGTGCACACTGAGAGCTCATGTTGAGCTTCTTGTCCACCAGCACCCCCAAGTCTCTCTCCTCAGGGCTGCTTTCCAGCCAGTCCCTGCCCAGCCTGTATTTGTGCCTGGGATTGCCTCGACCCAGATGCTTCTCCTTCCCTGTCTGCCCTGACCCCCCCTGCACAAAAGAGGAGAGAAAGGAGCAGAGGGATATTAATACCAAAACAATGCAGCCAAAGTCAAGCAGAAGCAAGTTAGTATCTCCCTGAAGAGGAGGGGGGGAGAAGGGGAGCGGGGGAGAAGACTTTTTTGAACAAAATCTTATGGTAGCTCTCTCTCCAGTGGGACTGTTTAGAATGATCTTTATTTTCCTTTTTACACCCAATAGTGATTTGTTTACATTTTACTACTTTCTGTTCAAGATCTGTGAGAAATTTTAAAGGCATAGCTAAAAATTACCACACACAAGCCTTATGCCTGGCAAAAAGATAGCTTTCTAAAATGCATCTTGCTTCCCTAGGAATCCATAAAAAAATGCAAAGCTGAACTGCTGATCCCCTCTTAACATATATATGTAAAAACCAAACCTTGACAAAAGACAGTTTGTCAAATCCTTACAACTCAGGCTCCAAAATTCATGGCACAGACTTTAAACAGCACAATAATTTTAAAAAGAACAGAGCATTTTGCTTTCTCACTCCTCAGCTGTTGATGCAAATCTTTCCACAAGTGTAATTTCTAGGAATAACAGACAGGGTTTAATAGGGAAGCTGACGTGCTTGCAAAACTGTTGTGTTCAAAAGCTGAAAGTCTTGCTCAAGCACCAGATTTTTGCAGGAAGTAGAACTGAGAGCTAGCAACACCACCAAGAATACTGGCATCATTAACTGCTATCCTTTTGCCAAGTGTCAGCAGACAGGAGAACACGCACAGAGAGCAGGTCAAAGATGTGCTCCTGAAGAGAAGCTTTAGAAGGAATTTGAGGAAAAAAGGATTCTCAAAGAATGGGTCTGGAGCATTAAACACACAGAAAGCAAGCCATGAGAAGGAATGTACACATCCTGAGAGCCTACACCAAGAAGTGACAGCAGCCCAAAAGAAGGAAGGAAAGCTATTGGCTTCTTGACAACTGAGGAGCAAGAGGCTGGATGTGATGTGGTAACCGAAGAGTAAGTATGTCCAGAGAAGGGCAATGAGGCTGAAGAGAGGTCTCGAGCACAAGCCCTATGGGGAGAGGCTGAGGGAGCTGGGGTTGTTTAGCCTGGAGAAGAGGAGGCTCAGGGGAGATCTTATTGCTCTCTACAACTCCCTGAAGGGAGGTTGTAGCCAGCTGGGGGTTGGTCTCTCCTCCCAGGCAACCAGTACCAGAACAAGAGGACACAGTCTCAAACTGCAGCAGGGGAAGTTTAGGCTTGAGGTGAGGAGAAAGTTCTTCCCAGAAAGAGTAATTGGCCATTGGAATGTGCTGCCCAGGGAGGTGCTGGAGTCACTGTCCCTGGAGGTGTTCAAAAAGGGATTGGATGTGATACTTGGAGCTATGGTTTACTTGTCAGGAGGTGCTGGGTGACAGGTAATAGGTTGGACTTGATGATCTCTGAGGTCTTTTCCAGCCTGGTTGGTTCTATGATTCTATGATATGGTCAGAGATACAGGGGCAAAAAATTACCTTAGAAAAAGGTGTTTGTGTAATTTGTAAGCAGGAGAGATAATGGAGAGGAAACCATGATGAAGAGGAGATTGTAACAGTCAAGGTAATGACAGAAAGGACAAACAGTGAAAAACACATGAAGTGTGAGATTTACAGATGAAGACTGCTATGATAATCCTGCCCATGGCAGGGAGGTTGCAATAGATGATCTCTGAGGTCCCTTCCAACCTATGTCGTTCTATGAATTCAATTAATTATCACTTTAGGAAGGACAATTAATACTTCAAAGTAAGTGTCTTAATTTTGTAATCAATGATCTGCTTCTAAAGGCCTTGAAAATGCAGGTTTTCATTACATTTCTGCAGCTGTCCCAGCATACAAATAGAAGCAGTGTGAAAAAGCAGCGCTCCTAAATAATCCATAAGCATCTCTGTGGCTAAGTGCTCAGATAAAATCTAATTAAACTTCTTATTTGAACAGAGAACACAAAGACACAGCTATCCTATGAGTCTGCATTAAACAGCTCTGTCTGAAGCACCTAGGAAAATCATCAGGCATATCTGAACTGAAGATCCAAGCCTCCCAAAGATCACAGGCAGCAGTGAAGGTGGCCAGGCTGTCTATAACCCGGAGGAATGAAATGCCAGAGCAGGCAAACAGTCAGCCATCTATCTGTGGCATTTCCTAATTGCCTGATGTACCTCGATATACAATGTCACCTCACTGAAATACTATCACAATAATTGGTTCTTCCTGTACTTAGACAAGAATGAACATTGCACACAGAAAAGGGAGAGGGACACTAAAACCAAATGTAAAGGACAAGGGAGGAACAGTCAGCAGAAACATAATGCACGGAGGGAATGCTAATAACCGGAGCTATTGTGACTTACAGGGAAGGGTACTGAATATTTCCCCTTGTGTGGCAAAGGCTGCTGCAGAACCAGGAGAGGATTCTTTTCAAGGGATACCAACTAGAGGAGCTAAACAAGAAAACCTTCTGCACGCTCAGGTCAGTTAAAATTAAGCCTTGAAATGACTGCAGGTTCTTCAAAGATCAGCAAATTCTATATCCCAAATAAAGTTTAAAACATCCCCTGGCTTTAAAATGGGAGGAAAACTGAACATGACTGAATGTATCCACCCTTATCACAGAATGTTAGGGGTTGGAAGGGATCTCAAAAGCTCATCCAGTCCAACCACCCTGCCGCAGCAGAATCACCCAGGGCAGGTAACACAGGAACACAACCGGGGTGGGTGTGGGTGTGTGTTGAAAGTCTCCAGAGAAGACGACTCCACAACCTCTCTGGGCAGCCTGTTCCAGTGCTCTGTGACCTTCTTTGTCACTAAAGACAGCAGAAACATCTTTTCCTGATAACTCCATAGGACAGGTAATCAATTTTCCTAAAAACTAATATTGTCCAAGACTCTCACCAGCAGGAATCAGCAGCGTCACCGAACAGAACATGAACTTAAATGCTGCATTTGGAAGGAACTTCAGCCATCTGGAAAATACCAAAGATGCTTTTGTAAATGCAGTGCCCCTTCCAGTCTTTCACAGGAAAAATACAGCTACTGTTGATATCTCCAATCTTGACAGTATGGATAATCACACTGTGATAAGATCATGTTGTCTGGGCACTGCAAAATTCCATAGTTCTTTAGTCTGCTCCCCGCTTTTCAATGCATCTACAGAGTAAGCTGCACATTCTGAAGCACTGCAGCACTCTCTTTCAGAGCAACCAGGCTCACATAACCTTTTCTCTGGATTGCCCAACTCAAATTTGTATCTGTGGCTCAAGGTTTAACCAACAGACCTAAGTAACAAACTTTATGGCAAGATTTTACAGTTGCTGCTTAAAAACCAGAAGAGATGAAAAGAGGGTGGGGAAAAAAAATCCCAAATATACAAGGTTTTCATTTATCCATTCTTGCTTTCTAATTCTCCTACACTGCAGTTTTCCTACTTCCCAAAAGCTTTAAGGAGTCTGAGCTTTCAGACAGTTCTGGCTGCCCTAGATCAGGATTGAAAAAGATTCAGTGTGCATGAAGAAGCACCTGCATAAGGAAAAACATAATGATCAAAGTTTAATTCTATTGTATATTTTAACAACCAGCAACTAACTTTTGTGCTTTCTGTGCAGCCTTCCCGGTTCTGCTGCAGAACACAACACAGAAGTTTTTATACTTTTGGGTAGAACTGTTTTTTTTTCATTAATTAAGGATGGGAAAACACAATGAAAAAAATAATAAATCAAACACAACAACAACAACAAAACAATCAACCAAACAAAACCCCCCATATATATCAGTAACACATCCTTTGAAGGTGGGCATTCACAACAGAGTAGTCACATTTTCTAACAGCAGAGAATCACAGGATGGTAGTGGTCAGAAGGGACCTCTGGGGATCACCTCGTCCAATAGCCCTACTCAAGCAGATTCACCTAGAGCAGGGAAGAACTTTCTCCTCACCTCCAGCCTAAACCTCCCCTGGCACAGCTTGAGACTGTGTCCTCTTGTTCTGGTGCTGGTTGCCTGGGAGAAGAGACCAGCCCCCACCTTCAGGTAGTTGTAGGCAGCAAGAAGGTCTCCCCTAAGCCTCCTCTTCTCCAGGCTAAGCAACCCCAGCTCCCTCAGCCTCTCCTCACAGGGCTCTGTGCTCCAGGCCTCTCCCCAGCCTCATTGCCCTTCTCTGGACACCTTCAAGTGTCTCAATGTCCTTAAATTGAGGAGTCCAGAACCAGACACAGGACTCAAAGTGTGGCCTAACCAGTGATGAGTCCAGGGCAGAATGACCTCCCTGCTCCTGCTGGCCACTCTATTCCTGATGCAGGCCAGGACGCCAGTGGCCTTCTTAGCCACCTGGGCACACTGGTGGCTCATGTTCAGCTGCTGTCAGCCAGTACCCCCAGGTCCTTTTCTGCCTGGCTACTCTCCAGCCACTCTGACCCTAGCCGGCAGTGCTGCATGGGGTTGTTGTGGCCAAAGTACAGAACATAACATAAGAGACCAAATTTTCTCACCGTAGTTTCACACTGCCTGATGAGAAGGATGCTGGGACTGCAGAAGGCTAAGCTAGTAGATGCACACAATGCTACAGAGCACTAGGCATACCTAACAGGGTGGCATATTTAACACAGTGGCTGTGGCAGTAGTGTAACTGCCTTCATAAGCCACCCTTCACTTCTGGAGTAATGGGGTTGGTTCTTTTTTTAATGAAAATAAAACTGGGGGGAGGGGGATGGGGGGAGAGAATCTTCCTATTCTGGCCACATGATGAACTTAAGCCTCAAATAAGCCTCATGTTACCACCACAGAAGTGGAGCAGTGATCCACTGACTGGATTGGCCACATGCATCTGTGTCCACTCAGGAAAAATGAAAAGGATTACATGAAAATGTTCAAAGATGAACGCATTAAACCAAATTTGCTACACTTTGTGAGGGGAGTGTTTTTAGCCTCCTGGTGGCACACTCTAGCATCATCTTAACTCCAGAAGGAGACCCTCCACAAGGACATCCATCCACTTCTGGCTTGCATGCCTTTTATTTCTCAGTCTTTAAATAAATCCCCTCTCACTTCCTTGAGCATCCCTCTGTACACAAGCGCTCTGGAAACAATTCCCTGCCATGTTTTGCCTTTCCACTGTCTCCATGGAGAATTATGCAGGCCACAGTTTTAGGGAAAACACAGTTTATGACTTAAAAAGGCTGTTTGGGGAAATACAAAGTGGATGACAGATTTGTAATACAATATGGAACTTGCACATGTGCGTGTAGGGGCACACAGGTTAAATTACTGCCTGATGGATTTCTCATGGCAATGAAATACAGGCAGCCATCCTGACCTTTTAAAAGCTGCTCATGGGTAACCTGGTGCTGAAAAACAATCATTAAAAATTATTTTCTGTAGTAAACAGATGGCTCACCTTTGCAAAGGGAGCTCTCAGGTGCTCAAGGGCACGGATAATGACTCCTGTATTTCCTTATGGCCCACCTGCTGGTCACAAGGTAAGGGAAAAGGAGAAGGAGGCTGAGAGAGTTGGGGTTGCTCAGCCTGCAGAAGGGAAAGCTCCAGGGAGAACTTACAGTGGCCTTTCAGTACTTAAAGGGGGCCTGTAAGAATGAGAAGGCCTGGCTTTTTAGCAGGGCCTGGTGTTACAAACCAAGGAATAATGGCTTTAAACTAGAAGAGTGGAGATACAGACTAGGTAGAAATACATTTTTTTTACAGTCAAGACAGTGAGAAAGTAGCATGGGTTGCCCAGAGAGTTGGTAAAAGCCCCATCCCTGGAAACATTCAAGGTCAGTTTGGGCAGGGTTTCAGCAACCTGAAGTTGCAGGGGAGCTGGACTAGATGATATTTAGAAGTCCCTTTCCACTCAAGCCAGTCTATGATTCCACAAAAACAAGGGGAGTGACCCTAAGTCTGACTAGGCTCTTCCCATCAGACAGCTTTTGGACACAGGAACAGGTACATGTAATTTTTGACAGCTGTTGGAAGAACCATTTTGAACACTGTGGAGAAGCAAACAGACCTGTGCTGCTTATGACAAGCCCTATGAGGAGAGGCTGAGGGAGTTGGGATTGTTTAGCCTGGAAAAGAGGAGGCTCAGGGGTGACCTCATTGCTCTCTACAACTACCTGGAGGGTGGTTGTAGCAAGGAAGAGGTTGGTCTCTTCTCCCAGGCAAACAGCACCAGAACAAGAGGACACAGTCTCAAGCTGTGCCAGGGGAAGTTTAGGCTCAAGGTGAGGAGAAAGTTCTTCACCGAGCGAGTCATTCGTCATTGGAATGTGCTGCCCAGGGAGGTGGTGGAGTCACCGTCCCTGGAGGTGTTCAAGAGGGGACTGGACGTGGCACTTGGTGCCATGGTCTAGGCATGAGATCTGCGGTGACAAATTGGACTCTATGATCTTTGAGGTCTCTTCCAACCTTAGTGATACTGTGATCTAAACCTTTGTTAAGTCAGTGAAAGGCAATCCAAGAAAGTCATTTTTATCAGACACATCTTTGGGGAGGTTTGCCAGAGTAGCAGCATTTCTTTTCAGCCTGAGTGGGAAGCCAAAATTTAACATCCTCAGGGTATTTCTACTCTCATGTTTCTCTAAAGTGACTTTTCACTACAAGGTTATTTGCCTTTTGCTCTGGATTGTGCCTGATCTTTGCTCACCCTTTCCTTTCTTCTCAGGCTTCAATTCTCTGCAGGCTCAGGAACTGCTTGAAAAGAGCCCAGCAGAGAGCCACAAAGCTGCTGAAGGCAGTGGAACATCTCCCTGCTGAGGAAAGGTTGAGGGAGCTGGGGCACTTGAGCCTGGAGGAAACTGAGGAGTGACCTCATTCATGTTTCTCAACATGTGAAGGATGCTCTGCTCAGTGATGCCCAATGATAGGACAAGGGGCAATGGGTGACAACTGGAGCAGAGGAAGTTCCACACGAACATAAGGAGAAACTTTTACACTGTGAGGGTGACAGAGTGCTGGAACAGGCTGCCCGGGAGGGTGTCTCTGAAGACATTCAAAACCCACCTGGATGCATTCCTGTGTAACCTGCCCTAGGTGACCCTGCTCTGGCAGGGGGGTTGGACTGGGTGATCTTTTGAGGTCCCTCCCAACCCCTAACAATCTGTGACTCTGTGTTTGTCTTTCATGTATTTCTACAGAGACAGGGAAGGTTTGCCAGTAGCTCTGATGGGCACCTCTGTGAAGATGCAGCACCACTGACAAGCTACAAGGCTGTCATGGGTTTCCAGTGCTCTCCGGGGTTGCTGGCTTGTGCCACCTCAGTGCCACCAGCACCAGAGTAAAGCTTTCTGTGCTGAAGTCCCACTATTCTCCTTGCACGTAAATAATACTCAGGGAGACTCTTCAATCCAGATACTGTTCTGCTGAGAGTTAACATTAAGTGGCTCCAGCTGATTCCACACAAGTTTTACTGCTTCTCACTCTGTATAAAGTCTTAAACAGCAAAGGAATAGTGGTGTCAAACAAGCAAAAAAAAAAGCACCAACCAAACCAAAACAACAAAGTGATGGATTTAAGTTTTCAATTGAATTCAGAGTAAACTGTGTTAGGAAGCTGTTGTAAGAACACAGCTTTGGGGGCAAAATCATAGAATCATAGATTTGTCAGGGTTGGAAGGGACATCAAGGATCAGCCAGGTCCAACCCCCCTGCCATGGCCAGGGACACCTCACACTACAGCAGGTTGCTCACAGCCACAGCCAGCCTGGCCTTCAAAACCTCCAGGGATGAGGCTTCCACCACCTCCCTGGGCAACCTGTGCCAGTCTCTCACCACCCTCATGGGGAACAACTTCTTCCTAACATCCAATCTGAATATACCCATTTCTAGTTTTGCTCCATTCCCCCCAGTCCTATCACTCCCTGACACCCTCAAAAGTCCCTCCCCAGCTTTCTTGTAGCCCCCTTCAGATACTGGAAGGCCACAATTAGGTCTCCTGGGAGCCTTCTCTTCTCCAGACTGAACAGCCCCAACTCCCTCAGTCTGTCCCCAGGAGAGCTGCTCCAGCCCTCTGCTCATCCTCGTGGCCCTTCTCTGGACACCTTCCAGCACCTCCAGATCCTTCCTGTAACAGGGGCTCCAGAACTTGACGCAGTACTCTCAGGAGGGGGCTCACCAGAGCAGAGGGGGAGAATCACCTCCCTGGCCCTGCTGGCTCTGCCTCTCTTGGTGCAGCCCAGGATGAAGAGGAACATAATTACCCTAGATTCACAAAAATAAAACTGGACACCCAGATTCAGAAAGATGAAAATGGACCACTCATAGACTGAGTTGAACCTGCTGCTGCTACTCATACCTTACTAAACTCATCTCTTTATCTCAACCCTGAGCTTTGTGTGTTACTTTACCCCCTTTCTTTTGCGTGGGGAAGCAGGGAGTTTAGCCCTTGCGCTAAACCATTACAACTCTGCACCACATAGCTACCAACTACAGCACTTGCAGCCAATAAGATGACACCCACAGTTCAGTCTGAAACTACCACATACAGCAGCACAACTCAAGAGATGCTTTCCATCCTTGGAGATACTCTCTGAAGCCCAGACTCTCCCACAACAACAAAAAAATGGAAACAACTGCAGCAGTTTTTAGCTGCTAGCCAGATGCTGTGATTTCAGTGACAATTCCTGAGATCTAGACTTCTCAGGGAGGATGTTTGGGGAATTTCTAGGGGGAGCATGACAGATGCCATACATCTGATTTGGAAGTTGATGCTGTTTGGTTTTAACATTTAGTATCAGTAACATATTTGGCCAGACCCTGTGTAACTGATGCACACAAAAGCAATTATTTTGATCATGGACATAGGAGAAGTCCTTTCTTAAGATAACACTACCTCTTTGGTGTGGTTCTAAGTAGAAGACTAATTAACAAATCATTTCATGTTAACCATGCAATGAAAATAACCACAAGGCTGTCCTGCCAGTTCTGTTTGCTACTGAAGGGATCTAAGGGGACGCGCTCTAGGCTGTATTCATCCTGCACTGCATAAACTCAAGTAGAAAGCTGTATGTTCACACTGAGATGAATATACTTTAGAGAAATTAATTCTTCATCAGTGACAGGTATACCAAATACTTCATTCCTGTTTGTACTAGTTGCTACCCTAATTATGATTTATGCCAGTGATGAATTTTAAGTCTTGTATGTAATGTAAGGTGACTGTTGAGTAGCAAATGGGAATGAGATTTAACAGGATATAGATTTGTCATTCTTAAGTTAATACCAACAATTCTGTCTTAACTTAAACAACCAACAAAAAACCCCAAACATTCTCCTTTTCCAGTCAGAAAACACCCAAGCTAGATGCAACAGCATTGTTATACCCACGGTGCTTTGGGGATTTCTTGCTTTATTGTCCCAGCTCAAGTATTTTTCTACATAGGAAACACTCCACGTCTCCCTGGTTTTGAGATCGAAGTTGTGCTTCATTTTAAAAGGCCCCACACAAAAGGACAAGCTCAAACACACTAAATAATGAAACCAGATCCTTAGGAATTTCTGAGACAATTAAAAAAAACCCCAAAACACTATTCCCCAAATATGGAATTTTATAGGCTTGGGCTAAACACTTCTCTAAAGGGTTGTTAAAATAATTGTCTTCCTTCCAAATTTCCTCTGTCAAGAAGGAGCTTGAATGTGCTGTTAAAAATCAGCAGGCTCATGATTAACTCTAGGCCTTCAAGATCAACATTAACAACTCCATTACTCAAGACTGGCATGCTTAAAGGAGATTGGCCTTTGCTAAGTCTTCTTTCAACCTGTCAAAGAAAGAAACCATGGCTTCTTGTTCTTTTCACTGCAAGTGCATAGAAGCCACATTATTTCACTGTCCACCACCACAGATTTCTTTTTCTCTTACATTCTGTTTATAAATGAAAACAGATGAACTCAATAAAACCTAAGACTGCAGAATTATGGCTTCCTTTATTCTAGTGGTAAAGTAGTTTATACGTAATTGGCACATAATTTCATCCAGTGGTTTAAACCTTTTTCTCAAACTCAAGAAAGGAATCACTGTGTTTGGGAACCTGATGGTTTCGTTTTGCTGCAATGCATCGTATCTTCTGATGCTAGTGAATGTGGATTGACCTACTACACTGATGCTCATGAAAGCTTCAGTCTCAACCTCAAGTACAGACCAGTAGAGCAGAGCAAGACAACCAGTAGCTTATCCAGCATGTCCAGTTCTGAGCCCCTCAATTGAAGAAGGATATTGAGACACTTGAATGTGTCCAGAGAAGGGCAAAGAGTCTGGGGAGAGGTTAGGGTCTGGAGCACAGCCCTGTGAGGTGAGGCTGAGGGAGCTGAGGTTGTTTACCCTGGAGAAGAGGAACTCAGGGGAGACCTTACTGCTCTCTACAACTACCAGGCAACCAGTGGGAGAAAAGGACAGAGACTCAAGTTGCACCAGGTAAGGAGAAAGTTCTTCCCAGAAAGAGTAATTGGCCATTGGAATGTGCTGCCCAGGGAGGTGGTGGAGTCACCATCCCTGGAGGTGCTCAAAACAGGATTGGATGTGTCACTTGGAGCCATGGTTTAGTTAGTCATGAGGTGTTGGGTGATAGGTTGGACTTGATGATCTCTGAGGTGTTTTCCAACCTTATTGGTTATATGAATAATAAAGGCATAGTGGCTTAAGACTGAGGTCCAGTTCTCCTTTCACTTTAAGGATATCAGGAAACTGAATTCCATTTAATGGAGAGCAGCACTTTGCCCTCTCTTATGCCAATACAGTATTAGAGAAAGGCCCCTCTCCATACATTTCATAGTCATCTGTCAAGTTTTATTTGAGGTATATATTAGAGCTTAAGGTTCTGGTTGTCTGCCAGCACTCTGATGGCAAAACACTGCTTCGTATTTTCATTTAGTTACTTCTGGGTCAAAGCAGCAGCCATCAAATCTTTTGCAGGCTTCATGAGCAATTAATCAGTGCCAATTCTAAAAAGTAACTGACACAAAGATATGGCAGTAGAGTGTGCTTTTGAGACAGTGACCAAGTAAAAGGTAAACATCCAAAGTCCTCCACATCAGCTTCAGAACAGAGGCTACGTTTCATCTCCTGTGAAAGCAGCACAAGTCCATTGACCTCAGTAGACTGGCACAGATTTTACCTGCACTGAGTTTCTGGCTTTGTACTATAGACAATATTTCCTTGGAAGTATGACACCACTATAACACACAGCACACTGACAGTGTCTCATTTGTTGCCAGCTTCACTTCTAGGTAGAACTGGCCTTGTTATATAGGGGATTTGAGTAGAATCCAGCTCAGCTAATGGCAACAGTGCAAAAACCAGGCATCCCCTTTGATACAACAAAACAGATTCTTTGACAGATAATGGAGAAAGGAATTCACAAGCAGAGAGTAATCCACTGCTTTATGTAAGGCATCCACCTTAAGAGCAGGATGATGTTTCATCCTATCCTACTTTTCTGCACACTCTAAACCCTAAGCATCTAGCACTGATCCCACATCCAGCTTTGAAATCCTAATGGTGAAAAGTTGTTGATTTAGCTGTTTCATACCCTACTGCAGCTTACCTGGAGCTGAAAGACAAATTAATCACTGTGCAGAATGGAGGCTGAGGCTGATTCTTTGCTACATTCTGGCCAAACTAGCACGGATCAATAGTCTACTTTTTTCTTTAACTCCGTGGAACTGTAGGAGTTGAAAATAGACAGGATGTGTGGCACTAACGTTTTTCATCACATCACTGAAGATAAGTCCCTTGAAGATCACAAAGCAGCACTGTTTCCATCTTAAATTACAATATGCTCAAAATATATGGCTGCCTTGAAAAAAAAAATAATAAAATGGGAAGGGATTATAAATCATAATCCAGCTTGAAGCTCTTTCCATCAGAACAAGATCACATGGAATGGAGCTTTCCCTTTTTAGTCTCTCTCATCATTCCAAAGAAATTCATTTCGAAGACTTTTGAAGGCATGAATACAATTTGTGTCCATGACCAGAAAAAAAAATACATATATATATAAAATCCCACTTTTCAAGTCCCTTAGGTCATGGAGCCAAAGACATGCTGGTTTATAATGCACACCTTGTTGTGTGCTGTTAACTTGCACAAAAATATTATTCATCCAGCGTCTGCAATAACATGCTTTGAGCATTAGGATAATAAACATTGTTAACAAACATTCTGGAGCTGGCAAGGACACTGCTCCACCTAGCACTAGCCTTGCAGAAGAAAGTCTCACTTCATGGGCAAAATAAATACCAAAAATACAAATTCTAAATCCAGAAGATTTCAGAGATCCTTTGGTGAAACTCCCTGGAAAGGAAAATGCCCACAGCAGCAGATAAAAGGACACAAAGCCAAGGAAAGACGTTGAAAAAAATCTCAGATCTTATGTTGTAGATCAAATGAAGGTTGGAATTCGTGGAGAAGTTTGCAATAGTCTTTTTAAACTGGAAAGTGGAAATTTGCCAGGCTCAAAAATGGGAGAGGAGGATGACAAAAATGCCTCCAGGTTGAATATTCACTTGGAAAGAGAGATGATCTCTTTCTCAGATACCCAGGCATTCCCTACCTATCAGGCTATTGGCTCCTCAGAGCCTGAAGAGCTTACACCTCAGCGGCTCCTCAAAGCCTGAAGAGCTTATACTTTAGTGGCTCCTCGGAGCCTTTCTCCACTGAAGCAAGGGTGTGAAGTCAAAAACCTCCAGCTCTTAAGAGAACTCAATGGAACAGCTCTTTACTGTGGTCTTTCCCTCTCACTAATACTTAATGTCTTTAAAGTAAAGCAATTCCAACAGGGGTTACCCCAAACCCGAGTATTCCACAATTATCACTACCTGCTGGTACAAACACAGCCACCTATGTCTTAAGAGACCCACAGTCATGCCTCTGCTTAGATCACTGAACAAATATCAATTATTAAAACACACCCACAGGCACCATTTAAATTTATGCCTCCCATTACAATTAGTTTGAAACTAAAACCACCTGGAGGACTGCGTCCAGCTCTGGAGCCCACAGAGGAGAAAACTCCAACTCCTCCAGCTAATCTTACTCTGCACTATGGAAAGAAATTACAGATGCTTAAAGAACAGACCTGCAATCCAGCTCTGGCTGTCAGGAACAAGCTGACATCCCAGGATAAATAAAGTACCCTGAAGCACTCAAAACCTTTCGAAACATCAGCTAAGAAGGAAACAAGGTTCAACTGCTACCTTTATTCTTTGTATTCTAGCCACACCCAACCCTCTGCAGCATTTGGACAGTATTTAGCCAGCAAGCAGAAATTCATTACAATGAGCACTAACGCTCCCTTCATCTTATGTCACTCACTGCCACGGCAGGAAGAGTTTCACAGAATTTACTGTCATTTCTCTCTCTGCAATCTAAATATTGAACACCAGGTGAAGATTAAGGTTCATCTGTGGGATTACTCTTTTGTGTAAAGCTACTGAAAGAGTTAAGGCCTTTTTGATCAAACACCAGGGTAAGTTCTTTGCACTCTGCAGTTACGGTGAATATTCTCTGATTGATTAGGTCTCATCTTCCATGATCCAACCTCTGCTTGGTTTCAGAGCTTATGTATCATTTGGCTGCACTTTACAGCAGATGATGAATCATATCTGGTCCTCTCTTACCACATTACATCCAGGTCACTGAGGAAAAAAGCTCAGCCAAGAGTGCAGACCACAGCATTTTGAGAGTGAGTGTCCCGGATTTTTGTGTCAGAAAACTTAGCAGGAAAGCCAGAGACGGGAAGGTCACGTTAGACAAACAAGCTGATGTGAGAAAGCAGAAACACCAGTTCTAAGTCAGAGGGCTTTGACTGTTGTATAGCAATCATTGTAAGCCACAGATGGCACCCATCACCATCATTAGTCAGTTCAAACTCTAGAAAAAGCTTGCACAGATGCACTTCTATGCACCAAAGTCACAACAGCTTAAAACCAGCAAAGTGACCAATAAACCAATAAGCCTACAGACTTGTCTCCACATGTCCAGATGGAAAATAGTGCAGTTACCACTCCAACTCTGCAACAGAGATGGGTAAGTCATTCATCCCCGCCTTTACCTTCATAAAGAGGTGATAATTCCAGCACTCAACAATGTCCTGCAAAAGGAAGTCCCAAAAACACCACCACGGGCTCATACATCACTGCCTAACATAGGATGTGCTTGTCACTGTACCCTACCTTCCATCAACACCTTCCTTTAACTGCTCAATTTGCTAGCACATGATTCATTAGTGTCAGAGAAACACCTTGAAATGTTCGTAGAGGACTTCAATTACTATTAGAACTGGCACCAGCCTAAACTACATTCACTTTTCCCACAGTGAACTGTGAGCATCAGTCCTACATTTCTGGAGACTGATATGAAATCTGTAACACTTCCCTCTGACTTTGGAGACTGATATGAAATCTGTAACACGTCCCTCTGACTATGGAGAGTGATATGAAACCTATAATACTTCTCTCTGACTTGAACTGGCTTTCTGGTTTGGTTCCCAAAGACATTTGTGCACTGGCTAAGATGTGTCATAGCACTTTCTTTTGCCAGGATCCTATGACATCTTCAGCACCTTGAATTCCTACCAAGTTGAGAGCACTCTGATCTTCAAATTCACTTCACCCCCTCAGCAAAACATTTCATGAGGTTTGGGAGTAGCTGTTTGTTTCCTTTCTTTCTTCCTCATGAAAAGATAATGTCAAGTCACTGGTCTCTCTCTGGTTTACAGCCCTGGATGTTACCAAGGCCTTCCTGAATTGTTTCCATCTAGTTCTTTCGCTTTATTTGAAGAACACAAAGAGAAATTCTGCCTTGAAGGTGACCAGCTCTGCTGTGAAATCTCTAATCCTTCCCAGCAATCCCTGTAAAAAGTGAAACATTCACAATTGCTTTTCTAAAGTCACTCACTAGCCTTTCCATAGGAAAAATAAATCATCTTAACTAATGACCACTAATCATCATATTGGGTGAAAAACAAAATTCTCAAGCCCATTTTTCCTTTGATTTGGTCTTTGGGGAACTGGTTCCAGTTAATACATAGCACACCCCTCCCTTGGCTAACCAGCATTGGCTGGAGGTGATTTATCCAACTGCCATTACCTAGGTAATTTGCCATGTATCATTACACTGTTGACCAGTGATTTGGGAGTCCCAGCAGTATCCCTGGGATGTAAAACTAGTGAGAACCTACTATATGAAAGCTGGAATTATTATACTGCTCCTCTCTGAGCTATTTAAGCTACTTTTAGGAGACCCTGGAGCATGCTCCTTAAAGTGCAGTATTTATTTTCCATGACAGTTACAGACTTAAAAGCTCAGGGCCTGATCCAAAGGTACTTGCAGTCAATGGCAAACTTTCGACTGATTTCCTTTGCACCAAAGCCTCACACACCATTTCCCAGTTACAGCCACAATAAGACCCTGTTTTAAAGACAAAAAAAAATGATACTTGAGAAGGGGTGAGCCTTTACATTTACCCCCAGTGCCGCTAACAGCCGGGGAGATGAAGAATATGCCCCAGAGCCGTTACATTGCTAACTCACAAACAAGTATGCAGGACGCAAGAAGACTCTTAGCTTCAAGTCCCTGATTTCACAACTTGGAAATGGTCTCTTGTTCTTTCTCTGACACAGACCAGACATTTGAGGGGTGCCTTTTAAAATAAATAGATTGAGTACACATTGTATTCTATGGATCTGCCCTGTGAGTAGAAACATGTTAGTTTTAATAGCAGAGTGAAATGTCCTTTCCTTTCTAACTGCCCAGGATTTTGTGGATGAAGTCCCTTCTACATGAAGTTTGCAAGCATCAGCTCTAATTTCTACTTATAAGAAATCTGACTAAGCTAGTAAATAAAGCCACCAAAAAAGCAGAATACAGAATTAACCAGGATGGATAAGACCTTTGAGATTGTCAAGTCCAACCTATTACCCAACACCATCTAATCAACTAAACCATGGTACCAAGTGCCTCAGCCCGTCTCCTCTTAAACATCTCCAGTGATGGTGATTCCACCACCTCCCTGGGCAGCACATTCCAATGGCCAATCTCTCTTGCTGGGAAGAATTTCTTCCTAACATCCAGCCTAAACCTCCCCTGGTACAGCTTGAGACTGTGTCCTCTTGTTCTGGTGCTGGTTGCCTGGGAGAAGAGACCAACCCCCACCCACGAACCCAAACTACTGCTTCTGCAAATTACTGTGATCCCCAAATGAAGGGTTTTAAAATAGAAACAATCTACAGACAAATATTTTACTCTCTAGACAGTTTTATACTACAGTGCTTGTACAGAGGAAGTTTACAGAGCCCTGAACCTTGTGATTTTATCCACTGGGTTTTGTGTCACATTTAAAATCTCCTGCTGTACATTTAAAACATCTGTTGTTCTCAAAGTTCTTAGCAACAAGGAGGGAACAAAATCCTAAACCAAGAGCATAATATAGCTAAATCACCCCTCAGTTTTACTTTCACATTAAAGCTGCTTTGGGGTTTATGAGCCCGGGAAAGTTGGTCTCATTAGCAAAAGGAAATGAACATACACCTTGAAATGACTGAGATCATTTAGAGCACAGATTGTCATCAGACTGACAGCTGCCCCTTCCAGCAGCTACAACTAAGCAATGACATATAATACCATGTAACACAAAGAATATTCTCAAGTATTTTAGCCCCTTAACAAGAACAGGAATGAATGCGCGCTCAAAATATTTAATAGGAATTACAATAGAATAGAACTGAACCAGGTTGGAAGAGACCTTCAAGATGATCACATCCAACCCATCATCCAACACCATCTAATCAACTAAACCATGCAATCAAGGACCCCATCAAGTCTCCTAATCCTTGTCATCTGTCTCAGGAATGGTACAGTTTAAGATCAAGCATGCAAAGTTCTACCTTGTTTGAAAGGTAGACCTAGAGTGCACCCTGAAAACCTAAAGTATTTTCACAGCTAAAGGAAAACAAGAGCAGCACTAAAAACTTATCAAAAGGTAGCTTGCTTTTTTCTCCCCTCCAGAGACCAGAATGTCAAAGGAAAAAAAATCAGAAAAAGATGAAGAATTCATTTGATGTATTTCTCTCAGAACAGAATGAAAGCAACCTCCTAAATTATTTCTATTGTCATCCTCCTGGCCTTCCTCTTGACTCTAAAGCTAGCTGTAGGCCCTTTCAACTTGAACCTCCTTGTTTCACACCTGCCCTTCAACAGCCACAGATGCTGAAGTTATTACATTGTGCAGGTGTTCATAGGACCTGCCAGGAGTTCATGGTTCTGATCTGTAAAGAAAACAATGGCTTCCCATGACCACTTAACCACTATACTGTGCATACCACTGCACTGCAACTGCTGGGAAATGACACTCACTGCTTACGCCTCTTTGACCACTGCCAACATTTTCCCCTGTGCCTAGCTTTTACACTCCACTTGTACAAACTCCGCTGAGGATTGCTTTACCTTATTGGGAGGGCACAGCTAAGACAGCTGCAGACAAAAGCCTTTTAGGAGAGTTCCACAAAAAGGTCAGCTCTGCTTTTTAAAGATACTTAAAGTGTCTGTTCTATTTAAATCAAGTGGGTTTGGGAATAAAATAAATAAATATTTGGATGGGCTCTAGTGAGGAGAACAATTCCAGATAAATTAAAAACATGTGGAAATGTTCAACAGGTCAACTATGTAAAAACGTGTTATATACTGTGTTTATAGGTATTTTATTCACAGACAAGGCTGGCATTAGTGTTTTATTGATATCCTGGTGAAAAGCACATTGATCCAGGGGTTGCAAGCCCTTTTCTCTGCTTTTTTAATGCAGACCACAGAATAGCCTAGTACCATACAACTATTCTCAAAACATACTGATTTACATTACACTGAGTGTCAGTCACTCCTAGCTTTGGATCCAGATGGGCTTGCAGGTGACCTCTGCATAAATGCCATTCCCCTTCATGTGCCATCTGATCATTTCTGAACATCAAAGCTGAGATGATAGATCCAAGCAAAATCGAGATCCTATTATACTGCAGGCTCATCTTCAGTCCAAAGTGTTAGAGATTTTACCCTCACTAATCAGACAATCTAATCCAAATCATAGTGTTTTTGATTTTGTTGGGCCTGGCAACATACAAAATCTGGCTGAAAGCAACTAGGCTAAATCCAAACATGGAAGCTCAAAGGAAAAAATGTTACCACATAGCAAAAACCTTGCAAGGTACGGAAACCTCTATGCCCATAAAGCAAATTAAGGGGGAAATCTGTGCCTGTAAATAATCCCTGTTCTCAGTGAAACCAATAATGTGATTGTGGATGCAATGTGGTTTACACATGGAGGTGTATGGAAGCCTCTTGCTGCCCTCATTAGGAGGTGGTTTTAACGAGCCTGCACTCAGACTGGTCAAGGTGCTTCGGTTACCTCCTGAAATCAAATGCAAGCCTTTTACACCTGATTAAACTTTGGATGTTTTTAATTATGCCTCTGAAAGCAATTCACATTTACATAGTTCTGAAACTATATCAATGTAGCACCTTGTATTTATTTTTGCCCCTAGAAATCATGCCAGCCCTGCAGAGGGCATAGTCATCAGTTAGGCACCGCCATGGACCAGCCAGGAATCTTGGTACAACACATGAATCACTTTATCACCTCAGGAAGTGTCCTTACCCGACTATAGCACCAATGAATGCATTTAAGAGCCTAGAAGTCCTATAGTCCCTCTTGGGGGGGGTCCAGAAGTGACCACAAAAATGGTCAGAGGGCTTGAATCCCTCTGCTGTGAGGACAGGCTGAGAGACTTGGGGTCGTTCAGCATGGAAGAGAGAAAGCTGTGGGGAGACCTTTTTGTGGTCTAAAACAGTATTTTTGGCAAGGCCTGTTGCTGCAGAAGAAGGGGTGATGGTTTGAAACAACAAAAAAAGGGAAGATGTAGACTTGGTAGAAGGAATATATTTTTCACAATGAGTGGGGAAAACCCTGGCCCAGGTTGCCCAGGCTAGAATAGAAGCTCATGTTGGACAGTGCTCTGAGAGCAACCTGATCTGGTAAAAGATGTCCCTGCTCCCTGCAAGCAGATTGAACTAGATGACCTTTAATGGTCCCTTCCCACCCAAAGCACTGAATGCTTCTATGATCCTGCAGGGAATGCATGAGCAACTACGGCAGGAAGTTGTTAGCTGCTGGGCTCACAGCTCCAAAATCTGCTTTCCATTTACACCTGCCTCAGCCAGAGCCTGTAGATCAGAAAACTCCCTCTGATTAAGGCTGGGAGGTGCAATAGTAGGTGTGACTGTAGAACACAGGAAAGCATTTGTGGCTTATGTCCTTTTTAAATCAACAGGCATCCATGGCACAAAGGGTCAAATTCAGTGAGGAATACCTGTAGTAAAACTGATGTTACAGACTGGTGTGTTTGCCATCTACCTATAGCAAACACTTTTAACTACATAGAACTAAGATATAAACCTACAATATAAATCAATGTGCAATATAGATATATATTAACTAGAGAAACAATATTGTATTGGGGGGTTGTTGTTGGGCTTTGTTTCCTGGCTTTGGACTCAGAAAGAAATTTTTATCTCAACCCAAAAAGGATCAGTTGAAATGAATCTTTCATCATAGAAAGCACTGTGGAGAGAGGATGCTATGGATGAAAGAGCAACACAAACAAATTGAAGCTGGGGGTATTTATCACTGACTGGAAAAAAAAGAATGTAACATTGGACAGCTAATGAGAAGAATAATGTAGCTCAATCACATGGAGGAGAATTTGGAATGGAATAGAATAGGCCAGGTTGGAAGAGACCTTCGAGATCGTATCCAACCCATCATCCAACACCATCTGATCAACTAAACCATGGCACCAAGCACCCTATCAAGTCTCCTCCTAAACACCTCCAGTGATGGCAACCCCACCACCTCCCCAGGCAGCCCATTCCAATGGGCAATCACTCTCTCCATGAAGAATTTCTCCCTAACCTCCAGTCTAAACCTCCCCTGGCACAGCTTGAGCCTGTGTCCTCTGGTTCTGGTGCTGGTTGCTACAGGGCAGATCATTTGTAGCAGTGTTCTGAAGACTGAAACTTCACAAGCCTTGCTTTCTGGGATTTGATCTGAAGAAGATTTGCAGAAGCACTTAAAAGCCACTCTGTTCTTTCTGAATTAAAGAAAACCCCACCCCCAAACTCACATTGCTCTCCAAGCAAGGATTTAAGCCACACATTTTATGCCTTAAAATTTCCACTCAACTCATTTATATGGGGAATGGGTGAACTGCAAGAATTTTTGGTAGCCTTATCAAAAGATGTAACAAAATACAGACACTGGGAATAGGAAATCTTATAATGAAAAGCACGTTGCAGAGCTTTAAAAAAAAAATGAAATATATAAATCCTGAACCCAAACTGTTTTCCCTAAACATCTGGCTTGCTTTTGTGCTATTTTATGTCCACAGTAATAAAGAAGTCAGGTTCAGGAGTGCCAGTTTATTAAGTATTTAAAAATGGCTAAGCTACAGCAGCTGCCTGGATCTCACAGCATGTCCAAACAGACCAAATGTTCCCTGTTGGTAACAGTATATTCAAGCACAAGTCTAACTATTATGGATTGATACTAATAAACACAAGGTTTAATTTTAAATGGGGCTTAAAAATCCATTTCCTTCCCATACCATTTGCTATTTATTTTTTAGCTACCGAATATTCCTGGGCAGTTAGCAAAAAAAATCTTAAACATTTCATCACTCTGCAGCACTGTTGAAGGCTGCAGATATTAACAGGACAATATTTCTGAATTAAAGTTACTTTTCTGGCCTGAAGTAAATACATACCACATCTGTGTGTTTTTCTTTTCAAGCTCTCATTTTAGTTCAGTGCCTCAGTTTCAACTCACCAGCTCCTACCGTCTGCACTGAGGCTGAGGGGCAGTGAAAGGACAGGCTGTTCATGTCACCGCTCATACTTCTTACCCTCTATTCATAGTTTCATTCAGGGTTGGAAGGGACCACAAGGCTCATCTAGTTCCAACCCCCCTGCCATGGGCAGGGACACCCCACACTAGATCAGGCTGGACAGAGCCTCATCCAGCCTGGGCTTAAACACCTCCAGGGACGGGGCCTCAACCACCTCCCTGGACAACCCATTCCAGGGCTTCACCACTCTCATGGTGAAGAACCTCCTCCTCACATCTAGCCTGAATCTCCCCACCTCCAGCTTCATTCCATTCCCCCTAGTCCTATCACTACCTGAGATCCTGAGAAGTCCTTCCCCAGCCTTTCTGTAGGCCCCCTTCAGATACTGGAAAGCCACAATTAGGTCACCTCGGAGCCTTCAGTCTTTCAGTCTTATGAGCCAATGAAGAGGATGAAAAAGCAAATAGTTTTCAGATGGGTGTAGCTTATAAAACATGCAAACTCCACTTCTGAAACTAAGCAACATTCACACCAGCTAATTAGCATTTTTGACCCTTTATGTAATCATTTGCATTAGGCCACTAGCAATTTTATTGAATCACTGAAGGTTTGGGTTGGAAGGGACCTTTAGAGGTCATCTCATCTAACTCTTTTAACATCTTCAACTAGATCACCTTGCTCAGAGCCCCATCCAACCTGATCTGGAATGTCTCCAGGGATGGGGCTTCTACCACCATTCTGGGAAGCCTGGGCTAGTGTTTCACTACCCTCAGTGTGAAAAAAAAATCTCTTCCTTGTATCCAGTCTAAATCTCCCCTATTTCAGCTGGCAACCATCACCCCTTGTCCTGTCACAACAGGCCCTGATAAAAAGGCTGTGCCCATCTTTCTCACAGGCCCCCTTTAAGTACTTAAAAGCCACAATAAGGTCTCCTTGGAACCTTCTCTTCTCCAAGCTGAACTCCATTGGCTTTAAAAGGAAATCCCCAGGAAGCAGAAGGACAAATGAATTGTTGATAAAACTTTCTTTAGGGAATCACTGTGCAGCATGGAGAAGGAAAAAAAGGCTGAGTACAGAGCAGTAGAGCTCTTCAGTGCTCCTGTTAACAGCCAACAGCTGTAGACAGCTGTCTATTTATCAGGTTGGGCAGGTCATGTAATTGAGAGTATTGTGAAAACTGTGTTTCCAGTTGCCTGGACATGAGTAAGGGAGTCATGGATCAGAAACCTCTTCACGATTAGCTGCATATGACCACTCTAATGACTGGAAGAAGACAAGGTCTGTTGTGTGCACACAACAGATACAAAAGGACATATGAATACAGAAGCACCTCTGGTTGTGCACAATATGCAAATCTCATCAACTATTGCAGTGTCATTGAGCAGCCCCTCTCAAAGTTAGAAACAAGATCAGACAGAGGCAGGATTCATTTTGGAAACCCAAACAACTTGTCCAGGAGACGATGTCTTCCTTCTGTCCACAGTAAGGCTGATTCCAACCCAACATAGAATCATAGAATCAATAAGGTTGGAAAAGACCTCAAAGATCATCGAGTCCAACCTATCACCCAACGCCTCATGACTAACTAAACCATGGCACCAAGTGCCACGTCCAATCCCCTCTTGAACACCTCCCTGGGCAGCACATTCCAATGGCTAACAAGTCTCTCTGTGAAGAGCTTTCTCCTCACCTCCAGCCTAAACTTCCCCTGCTACAGCTTGAGACTGTGTCCTCTTGTTCTGGTGCTGGGTGCCTGGGAGAAGAGACCAACCCCCACCTGGCTACAACCTCCCTTCAGGGAGTTGTAGAGAGCAAGAAGGTCTCCCCTGAGCCTCCTCTTCTCCAGGCTAAAAAATCCCAGCTCCCTCAGCCTCATGCTGGTTTTGAACAGTATGCTGCTGGATGTATTCTAGTACTAGGCATGTCAATGGAAATTCCCCCCTCCCTCCCCCCCAAAAAAAACCAAAAAACAACCCAAACATTTTTCCTTGATACATGAATGACAATTACAATAATTCAAGCCCAAAAGAAAGTTTTCTTTTTCAAAATTATTTTAATCTGGAATTTTGGAGAAAGAATCTTTTAATCCAAAACCCTACCCTCTGCATCAAAATCTAAGAAGTTAATGAAAAAGCATTTTTCTTTTCTTTCAAGAGACTCACCTCAGTGCCAGGCAAGAGCATGGAACAGGTCATCTTGAGTGCAATCACTCAGCACATGCAGGATGGCCAAGGGATCAGGCCCAGCCAGCATGGTTTCAGGAAGGGCAGGTCCTGCCTGACCAACCTGATCTCCTTCTATGATCAGGTGACCCACCTGGTGGATGTGAGGAAGGCTGTGGATGTAGTCTGCCTGGACTTCAGCAAGGCCTTTGACACTGTCCCCCACAGCAAACTCCTGGCCAAGCTGTTAGCTCACAGCTTGGACAGCAGTACTCTGCGCTATGTTAGGAACTGGCTGGAGGGCCGAGCCCAGAGAGTGGTGGTGAATGGTGCCACATCCAGCTGGCAGCCAGTCACTAGTGGTGTCCCTCAGGGATCAGTAATGAATCCCATCCTATTCAATATCTTTATTGATGATCTGGATGAGGGGATTGAGTCCATCATCAGTAAATTTGCAGATGACAGCAAGCTGGGGACAGATGTGGATCTGTTAGAGGGTAGGAGAGCTCTGCAGAGGACAGTGGAGTCACCATCCCTGGAGATGTTCGAGAGAGGACTGCATGTGGCACTTGGTGCCATGGTTTAGTAGTCATGAGGTCTTGGGTGACAGGTTGGACTTGATGATCTCTGAGGTCTTTTCCAACCTTATTGATTCTATGATTCTATGGACTGCCAGCACTGCCTTTCAGATTTAGAGCTGAATTTGTTGTGATGAAACAAGGGAAAACTAAAGTTCAGTGCACACACTACATATACACCCAGCTATTTACAACTAATGATGGGTGCCAATTATTATTGAAATTACAGAATGGATTTCCCAGCATCACAGAAGAGATTACTCTCAACTAACTCAACATGGTTTTATTCTGTTGAATGCTATCAAAAGCAATACATTTTGAAAACTGGGGGGGGGGGGTGCAAGTTTGTGGGTTCTCTCTAGTAAATTCCAGTAACCCAAAGTTTCCTACAGCATTGAATAACATCATCCTAAAAAGCACCAAAGCTAGGAAGTCCAGCATTAGTTGGAATTAGGTTGTATGAGAAGGAATCACCTAAAAATTTATGAGCAAACACCTCAGTTAAGACACTGCTTTCAAGGTCTGTGTGGTTTATTTTCTACATGCTCTGCAAGTCACTAATGCAGTGAAGGAAGCTGATGTTCTCTGAAGCCCTTGCAACTACTCACCTCCGCCCTCCTCACACCAGCAGTGCCCACCTTCCCATAAAGGAAGCCTATAATTTGCTTCCTTAACCTATTCCAGACAAAACAAATGAGGTTAACAGCAGAATTCCAAGAGCAGGTTTGCTAAGCAAGGCCATTTTGTCTGAAGCAGTTTAGATGCCATTCATCACTTAGCCCCACTCACAGGTCTAAACTGTTGCTAATCTCTAACAGGGAGGGAAAAAAAGAGAGAGGGGGAAGAGGGAGAGGAAGACTGTCAGACTGTGGGAAGGTTGCAGATTATTTCTTTTACTGACAAGTAGAATATGCAAGGCTGGGTATCTGTGACTTAAAGCATTAGCCAATTGCATGGTGAATTCTTACAGTGCTTGTTTCAGAGAACACAAATCTTTGGGAGTGAAAGCCTGTCCAGATTGGTTAAGTCATCAGACACAAAGTGTTAGAATTGCTGGTCTTGTTTGCCTGTTTAATCTCTTGTTGAGGGAGTCCCCAAGGCGCTCTTTAATTGTGTTTATACAGCAAAGCAGTGATACATCACATGTGGCAGTTCAAAAATACTTTCATGCTGATTATACAGCTTTGTGCAAGCCTGATGCAGGTCCTTCCCCTGGTTTAACTTTACAGGGAGACTCTGGGATTGATGTGCGGACTTGTAACTCAGCGTTGGCAAAACCTGCCCTCCCATCTGGGTCAGTTTCATTTCATTTGTACTACTTCTTAAAATGTAATATCCTTCAAATGTCTACTGTGCATTTACAGCACCTTCCTTCACAAATAAAACCAAGTCCCTTCTCCTGGTGATAGAATCATAGAATGAGCCAGGTTAGAAGAGACCTCCAAGATCGTCCAGTCCAACCATCACCCATGCAGGTAGCTGAGCACCTAAGGTTAACAGCAAACACATGCAGAAACCAGAATAGAATAGACCAGACCAGGTTGGAAGAGACCTTCAAGATCATCGTGTCCAACCCATCAACCAATCCAACCCATCTAAACAACTAAACCATGGCACCAAGCACCCTATCAAGTCTCCTCCTGAACACCTCCAATGATGGTGACTCCACCACCTCCCCAGGCAGCCCATTCCAATGGGCAATCAACTCTGTCTGTATAGAACTTCTTCCTAACATCCAGCCTAAACCTCCCCTGGCACAGCCTGAGACTGTGTCCTCTAGGTATCTAGAATAACAGACTGAAATTGGTTTGTATTTTACTCTCTTGTTGCTGCAATGGTGCACAGTTTCCAAGCACCAATTAATTGCACAGCATCAGTTCTAGTCTTTAATCACAGCAGATTCAATGCTCACAATTTTTTGTCCACTTTTAAGAGATACTATTTCAAGGAAAATCTATGGACACCAAACAAGGCCAACATGTAATGTTTCTGTTCAAATGATCCCAAATGGCCTCCAAAACCAGCAATGAATATTCTCATTAGAGAATCCTAGAACAGCTCAGGTTGTAAGGGACCTCAGAAATCATCTGCTCCAACCTCCCCACCACGGGAAGGGACACCTCTCTACTAGACTCAGCTGCTCAAAGCCCTCATCCAGCCTGGCCATGAACACCCCCAGGCTGACACAACCGCCCTGGGCAGCCTATTCCAGGGTCTCACCAGCCTCCTACTGAAGAGCATCTTCCTAAGCTCCAGTCTAACCCTGCTCTCCCTCAGCTTCAAACCATTCCCCTCTGTCCTGTCTCCAGACACCCTCATGAAAAGTCCCTCTGCAGCCTTCCTGTAGGATCCCTTCAGGGGCTGGAAGGCAGCTCTAAAGGTGTCCCCCCGCTGAGTCTTGTCCTCTCCAGGCTGAACACCCCCAGCTCCCTCAGCCTATCCACACAGCAGAGGTGCTCCAGCTCTTGGATCACCTTTATGGACCTCCTCTGGACTCACTCCAACAGCTCTGTGTCCTTCTTATGCTGGGCACACCAGAACCAGAAGAAGTATCCAAGGTAGAGTCTCAGCAGAGCCAAGGGGCAGAATCCCTTCTCTTGCCCTGCTGACCACACTCCTCTTGCTACAACCCAGGACATGATTTGCCTCCAGGGTACTTCTGGCTCATGGTGAGTCTCTCACCAATCAATGTACCCAAGTCCCTCTCTTCAGAGCTACTCTCAACCCACTCAGCCTGGATTTGTGCCTGGGACTGGCCCCAACACACCACAGCAGAGAGCCATCAAAAGTTCATCCTCATTGACTCGCACACACACGCACACATTTGAAGTCTGATGCGCTTGCTTCCATGTGTACCTTGTGCCTGTGCCGCTTTCATCCCACGACAGAATGCATCCAAGTCTTTGCACACTATTTTCAACAGCAGTTTAATAAAACCAAATGAGCCAGTGACTTTTTTGGTGTTTCTTAAAGAAAGAAACAGCACTCGGCGCCCAAATTCCATTACATTTCAAAGGCATTTAAGAGCTCAACTCCCTCAAGGTCTTTAATGTTGGCCAGCTACATACCATTTATCAAAACAGCAACTATTTGATCCCCATTTGTGTAAAAAAAGATGGGTGCCAAGAGGCAACTTCGGCATCTTCAAGTCAGTGATTTACATAGATCGGTTTCACCTTATATATGCTGCCTGCACAGTCATTACCTAATAACTACTTTATTGCTTCCTGACAGGGGCCTCCTCCACTCTGCTGCAGCCCTTAAATAATACACTTGGGCTCCCACACCTCTCCCACATCATGGGACTGTCACTGGATCACTAACCAAGCAGTTGTCACTGAGCTGATAAAAAAGCTGAAGATTATATCAGCTCTGGTCAGAACCACCTTGGGGAACTGTCATAGATTGTTGGTAAATAAGCTGGGTGCACCCAAAACATTACATACATATATATATATACACATATATACTGACTTCATAACTGCAAAATTAGACTTAACACTGTCTTGGAGGGAAAGGGACAGTCAAAAAGTGAATGGTCTCCTGTTTTCAGGCTGTCTCACTAGACATGGCCTTTCAATGCCATTCAGAGTGCTTTCACTCTTCAGTCAGGGGAATTCTTCTAATGCCCTGTAGGGAAAGAGGCTGCTGTTCTTACCACCCAAACAGTGAGAGCATGTAATGCTCGACATAAAAGCAAAGAACACACATAGTGGAGACAACGACTCCCTCAGCACAGCTCAGCAAGAAAGAAACTTAACGGCAGAACCTAGAGGCTGACCTCAGATTGTTTTCTAACATAAGCACTTTCCACCCAAAGGGCAAAAGTCAAGGAGGGTTTGATTGTGGAGTCAAAACAGTCCTACCACTCTATTATTTTAGCCTCCCTTTCTTCCTCTTGATTATTCCACTCAACATAACCTACAGCATTTAATGATAAACCTGCTGGCACACGATTTATAGAGGAACAACACTTGACTCTCTCTCAGCTACTTATCTTTTTAGGCAGGCACAAGCAAAAACTCCAACATATATATAGAGTGACTCCTTGGTGTCTAGCCTTCTCCTCACCTTGTTTGTTTTGTATGCACATGGGACACAAAGGTTTGAAGTGAAGCAATGCAGAGCAGTTCACTTTCCCAAAAGGACATAAGAGAGGCTTTTACAGGGAACCGAAGGCAGCTTGTGATGCACGGCTGACCCTGCAAAGTAACTGCAGAGGGGTGGTAAGACCAAGCACATCTGCTAGACTGAAGAGCCCAAAGCCATTGAGTTTATACCACTAATTAAGAATTACTATGTACTTGTATGTGGCTCAGACAATAATTCAAGGCAATAACAACAGCTTATTTTTATCATTACACAACAACAGCAAAGAACAAGCAAAACAATTACTCAGTAGGAAAGCAATTTGCCTACTCTCATGAATCTGGGAAGCACCAGCGGATGATGTCTCAAAATCAACATGGAAAATCACAAAATGGCTTAGGTTGGAAGGGCCCTCAGAGCTCACCTACTCCAAGCTCCCCTCCCAATAAGACTCTGCTGCTCAAAGTCTCATCCAACCTGGCCTTCAGCACCCCCAGGGCAGAGGCAGCCACAGCCTCCCTGGGCAGCCCACTCCAGAGTATCACCACCCTCCTACTAAAGAACTTCTTCCTATGATCCAGTCTAAACCTACTGTACCTCAGCTTCAAACCATTCCCCCTTTTTTCCTATTGCTAGACACCCTGATGAAAAGTCCCTCTGCAGCCTTCCTGTAGGATCCCTTCAGGTATTGGAAGGCAGCTCTAAGGTCCACTCTGGAGTCTTCTCCTCCCTGGGACAAACAACCCCAGCTCCCTCACCCTACTACCATACATAAAATAAAACACTTCCAAAATTGTGACCATCCTCCAGCAGTGATTCAATTCACCAAACACTTCCAGCTCAGCTTTTTGAAATACCAAACTGTTGCTCCACTTCTGATATACCCAGTGATCAAAAGAGAAAAATCAGACATTTCCCCTTCAAAACTTCATCTGTAGGCCAGTGCTGACCACCTCAGACTGGACACACAGCCTTTTATGGAGTCACACAAAGGTTATATCCAGTGCTGTATTTGGGCTTCTCTTTTCCTGTCCAATAACATGACCAAGAAAGAGCTTTCAGCCACAGAGATGGTGTGAAGGAGCAAGTGAGCACTGGGTTCCAAAGAAAAATGTAGTTATTGTGGCCTGCATTCTGGAAAGATAATGGGCAGAGAAACCAGTCTCATATCTCAGTCTAACCCAAATACAGAGTCATAGAATACCTGACTGGAAGGAAACTCAAGGATCATCCAAGTCCAACCTTTCAGGGCAGGAATCGAGTTTAAATGATGACCCAGCACCCTGTCAAGCTGGGCCTTGAAACCATCTAAAATATGTTCAAGGCATAGGTGACGTGCACAGAGAAACACCTACTAATGCAACAGAGAATTCTATATTCAAGTGGAGAAAGCAGGAAGCCATTGATTTTGCCTAATGAAATGAATCCAGAAAAGAGAGATTTTAAATTTCATGAAAGCTTTAGAAATTAATAATAATCAAGTTCTCTATATTTAATTTGCTATAGCTTGGGCAAGGGAAGAAGGGAAAAAAATACTTTGTTCCATGTACTGCAGTCTTGTCCCTCTTATAGGCACCCTTGCATCTTTCTCATTCTGTGTCTGCATATTTTCTAGACAAATCCATGAGGGTGGTGAGAGACTGTATCCATTATCCAGTATCTGTATCCAGTACCTGAAGGGGGCCTACAGGAAGGCTGGGGAGGGGCTTCTCAGGATCTCAGGTAGAGATAGGACTAGGGGGAATGGAATGAAGCTGGAGGTGGGGAGATTCAGGCTGGATGTGAGGAGGAAGTTCTTCACCATGAGAGTGGTGAAGCCCTGGAATGGGTTGTCCAGGGAGGTGGTCGAGGCCCCGTCACTGGGAGTGCTTAAGACCAGGCTGGATGAGGCTCTGGCCAGCCTGATCTAGTGTGGGGTGTCCCTGCCCATGGCAGGGGGGTTGGAACTAGATGAGCCTTGTGGTCCCTTCCAACCCTGAATGATACTATGATACTATGACTGGCACAGGTTGCCCAGGGAGGTAGTGGGAACTCCATTCCTGGAGGTTTTGAAGGCCAGGCTGGATGTGGCTCTAGGCAACCTGATGTAGTGTCAGGTGTCCCTGCCCATGGCAGGGGGGTTGGAACTGGCTGATCCCTTCCAACCCTGACAATCCTGTGACTCTAGGATTCAAACAAAAATCTGGACTTACACATCATCTTCAAAAGAGCTAGGCAAGAAAACTATCAAGAGAGAAGAATAATAACAGCAGCTCAGGCTGTGGGCTCTGCATAGATGCCTCATGAGCCTGTAAGAACCCAACCTGAATTTTGTTGAACAGCCTTGAGTTCATAGAACTGAACTTCATGACATCAAACCCATTTTACAGTGGGGGAAAAAGGATCATGTTCTATTTAGAAACTTCCATTAAGGATGCCTAGAAGCCACAAATAACAGTATTATTTTAAGCCACAGTGCAAAAATCTACTCCCCCAAGGAAACACATTTTATTTAAACTTTTAATGACTAACTCCCTGAGTAGTTTCAAAACACAACTTGTTCACAGTCAGTGGTCAACAGATACTAACTGTGGAAGTTGACCATAACAAAAAAAGTGTAATCTCCTTCTCATGGCTTTCTAACACAGTTTAAAGGACAATTTGAAACAAGGATAATGTTATGTTTGAAAAGCACTGCACAGAAAGGGCATCTGACAGTGGCAGATCCATAGGGTGCATAGCTGTAAATCTTGGACTGAAAATTACACCCAGAGACAGAAAGCAACGGAGTTATTGCCATGCTTTGAGCCTAACAATTAACATCTTGGAGCTCCTGCAAGCATCAGAACAGGGTGCCAAAGATATAAATCACTGCCCTGAATGAAAATGCAAAAGAGGAAGTTATTTGTGTAAAAGCATGAGAAAAGAAGACTTAAAGAACAAAATCCTCACTATAGCCAGTTGATTTATAAGCTGTTCCAATGTATAGCACAGGAGTACTTTGCAATAAAGGGCAGGAGCTGTCCTTCACTATCACAGTGAGCACAAAAGGTCCATTTGAAGATATCCCTCAGGCAGTCCACAGAGTAAAACAACACTTACTGCCATTGCACTAATCCCAGCCATCCTGCCTCCATGAGTACCTCAAAAGGCAGTAGGCTCACCACTGTCTTAGAATAGCTTTAGTAGAAAGAGACCACTATGAGCCTCTTACAGAGCTTCTGTACTTCTGTACTTCCACTCTCCAGTGGGGAAAACAAACTTTACAGGTCCCTAATGTGTGAGGCTTAAAGGCAAGGGTCAAACATCTATCTTAGGTGGTATGCCACCATACATTACACCACTGTGTATTATACCAGACAGCCTCAGTGCCGCCTATGTGCCTGCACCACAACCTGTGGCATAAACTTTCAGAAGCACCTAAACATAAAACACAAGTTGGGGAGGTGTTAGGTGGAATTTGGGTTACCTGTATTTGGTATTGGTCCAGCAAAAGAGACTCAGGTAATTCAGCCTCTCTTGAGGTGGTGAAGTCAGGTTTCTCCACAGTGTCATTGGGAAACAGAAACTATATTTACAGAAGCTTGTGATAGAGCTAGTACTATTGTCTACTAAGAGTTAGGTAGAATAGATAACAGAGACAGGCAACTGTGTGCATCTACCTTCTGCAATGCCAGGCTAGAGGATGCATCACTTGTGAGCTCCTCTTTTAGACAGAGTCAAAATCAGGCTGTACCTCCACAATATGTTTGGCATTTTATGGCTCTACAACGCTACAAACAACCAATACCAACAGGCCTGTCAAAGCAAAAGCACGTTTTGATGATGTATGATTTCTAACTGCTTCTTAAACAGTTTCTCTTACAAGTAATTAGATGGTTGTTAGCTGTTTTAGCATGCCCACTGCAACAGGACAAGGGTAATGATTTAAAACCCCCATCCACACCAAGCTCAGCCCTCCTCTATCACTCCAGTTGCAGGGTATGACTCAATCCACATTTGTCCCTAAAGCCTCAGTCCTGTGGAGAAAAGTACTCATTAGGTACTCATGCAGGTACAGTCAGTGAAGCTCTGTATTGTACCTTCACACTGCACATACCTGTAGGATGGGAGAGTGGGACTGGGAAAGGTTACTTTATCTACACTCTGTTACTGCCAAAGCCATCCTTTATGTTTCAAGCAGGAGACAGAAATGGATGGAGTGTACAGGACCTCACTGGCATTAAGAAGACTTTTCCCAGCAGTAGCTGCTTGCTGTGACTTGTTCTAGACACAAAGAATTTCAGAAGTTTCCTTGTAACCCCCCCTGGGAAACGGCCAACTGTGAAAGCCGCTGGAATTTCCTGATAACCATAGAGTCCTGCCCTGTGTTTTAGAATAAACAATGCTGACAGCAAGAGCACACCAGAAGCAGACTCCTAGTTTGCTGCAGCAGCAGGGAACTTCCACCTCCTTTCCATTTTCCCTCATTATGAGAGCTGATGTGTACCATGAGCTGTTGCTGACACACTCATCTCCAGTTCCACAGCTGCACAAGTGAGTGCATAAAGAACAGCAAAGCAGGATCATTGAAAAAAACCCTCTCTTGTTGTTTCTTTCATTACACATCCTTATAACAAACACTACAACCAATCATCTCTTCAGCCTATTTTTACAGAGCAATTACATGTACTGTAAAGATCATGCGGGGGGGGGAAATATTATTTGGAGTACACATCTATTTTTAGCCCAGCTTTACCTCAGACTATAGGCAGTCATAAAAGTGGCTTGATGACTTTTTTTATCAGAGGCTGGATTCTGCTGCCAGAAAAACCAAGGGATGCAATAACCTCAAATACACAGCCTTCACAGTATCATAGAATGGTGTGGGTTGGAAGACATCTCCAAAGGTTATCTAGTCCAACCCCCCTGCAGTGAGCAGGGACATCCTCAACTAGATCAGGTTGTTCAGAGCCTTCTCAAGCCTGATCTTAACAATAATAATTAAAATTACATGCAGTGATTATTATCTAGAATAATTCCTAGAACTTTTAAAAACAGGACTCAGAAATGGATACTGCCCTGTTTTTAGCCATGTCCCCAGCACTGTCTTTATGGAAACCTTGAAAGAAACCTTTATGTATCTGGTGACAATTATTTGTATGCAAGGAACATGATATCAGGCCCTGAATGCATGGCAGGGGGGTTGGAACTAGATGATCCTTGTGGTCCCTTCCAACCCTGAATGAAACTATGAATGAAAACAAGCAAACAAAAATAGCTCATGTCATCTACCCAGCAACATACTTACACTTCTTAATAGCAAACCCCACCAGTTCAGAAGTTTGTTTTCCCCATATGATTCTAGAGATCAGTGATTAGTTCAAGTAGCTGCATGTTTAGGGCATGATCTGACTGAAGGGGGTAACAACACAGTTAGCTATGGTGACACAGCATTACACACTGACTGCTCTTCCTAGCCAATCCACTCAGAATTTGTCAGAACCATACATGAGGACTCCAAGAAACTCTTTCATAGCCATCAGCCAAGCTTGATTAGCCTGCAAAAACAAATGATGTGGGAGTGAGAGCTCCCAAAGTTCAAGGGCAGATCACAAGGTAACAAAGCTCCATAGAAAGGAGTTTTCAGTTCAGTTTCAGAGAACCTACAAGGTTGGAAAAGACTTCAGAGATCATCAAGTCCAACCTATTACCTACCAGCTCCTGACAACTAAACCATGGCTTCAAGTGCCACATCCAATCCTTTTCTGAACACCTCTAGAGACAGTGACTCCACCACCTCCCTGGGCAGCACATTCCAACAGCTAACAACTCTTTCTGGGAAGGACTTTCTCCTCACATCCAGCCTAAACCTCCCCTGGTGCAGCTTGAGACTGTGTCCTCTTGTTCTGGCACTGGTTGCCTGGGAGAAGAGACCAACAACCCCTGGCTACAACCTCCCTTCAGGAAGTTGTCTTCAGCTGTGTGCTGTACCATCAAGCAACGTGGTGATGTCCCTCTTTCATTAAGCCTACATCCAATTCCTCCAGGACTTGTTTCCAAACTCAACTTCCACTGTCAACCAAAACTATCAAGCAGCAGACCCACAGCAAGTGAAGAGTGAGTGTAGCTTCAATAGGCATGAATGCTCGCCATCACCAACGGCATCTGGAGGATGTGGGTTGCACACCAGCTACACACGGTCACCCTGGCAAAAAATAAAGTAAGGGATAGAGCTAGAAGATGCCCAGAAAGTATCTTGGTAAGGCCTTGCTGGGGAAGGCAGAATAGAAGATGGAAAATTAATAGCTAGCAGAGGCCAAGAATTGTAGAGAGCAGATACA
Source organism: Melanerpes formicivorus (assembly GCF_026170545.1). Classification (NCBI taxonomy): domain Eukaryota; kingdom Metazoa; phylum Chordata; class Aves; order Piciformes; family Picidae; genus Melanerpes; species Melanerpes formicivorus. The sequence continues at coordinate 703,474 of NW_027142500.1, forward strand.
TTCAAACTGTGATCACGCTTCTGATGGCTTTTAGTTGGACTAAGCCAGGCAGCTCATTCCGAACTGAGCTACACTAATGTGGCACTCCAGCCCCTGGTGCCTAAGCACCAGTGCCAGACACACCAAGCTGCTCGTGCCTTCTGTCAGGCTGTTAAAACATGCTACAGGTCTCAGACCTGGCCCAGGACAAGAAGTTTTCTTTGACTGCCTGAGCCAGTGAAGGTGGCAGGCAGCAAGTGTGCGCTGATGTGCTTGCCACGGGGAGAAGTTGAGTCATCGTTTGCTCTGCCAGCTGGACTCTAACACCAGTTTAATAAAGTGGATTGCTGCAGCCATCGTGCCTGGTCGCTGCTGGCACAAAATGCTTTCATCTCTAAGTGTCACAGGCAGGTTACTGTGGTGCCTTGAATTCAGTAGGTGAATAGAAACATGGAAATTCCAGCTACAATCCCACCCCCGCCCCCCAGTGAAAGAGAACAGAAAATAAATAACCTGGGGTTGATGATCTTTGTTGCCGGCATAAACTGCCTTCACAAATCTAGCTCCCCATTAGGAAAGGGAAGCAACAAAAATGAGCCTGTCCTCTGTGGTCAGTTATAATTGCTGAAAGATTGGAATTCTTTCCAGCACAAGTTCATTCTGCAAAGGTTTACTTGGAACAGGTCAGGGAAATATCAGGCAAGGAAGTAACTTCTTGTCAGACAACCTAAAGAAACAGGTCCAGACAAGTGAGAGGTAACCAACTCATTGCTTGCCAGGAAAGTTGCATGTAAATGCCACAGAAAAGCCTCCAAAATGCATAATCTGTACTGCCTTCTTGTTTGCTAAACTCCTGTTCTGGTTGTGGTTGGTCAGTTGTGAACTACACTGCACTTCAGGAAAAGAACTGACCTCTACCTGGGTGTAAAAGCTACCTAGATCTTGTTCAGTGCTTTTTAAACCTGACACCAACAGAACAGAATCACAGAACAGTTTTGGTTGGAAGAAACCTTTAAGATTGAGTCCAGTCATCAGTCTAGCACTTCCAAGTCCATCACTACACCATGTCCCTCAGCACCACATCTACATGTCTTTTAAATGTTGCCAGGTATGGTGACTCCACCATTTCCCTGGGCAGCCTGTTACAGTGCTTGACAACCCTTTCAGTGAATATTTTTTTTCCCTTAATATCTAACCTAAACCTCCCCTGGCACAACATGAAGACACTTCCTCTTATCCTATCACTTGATACTTAAGAAAAGAATCTAACCCCCACCTCTCTACAACCTCATTTCATGCATCTGCAAAGAATAAGGTGGTCTCCCCTGAGCCTGCTTTTCATGACTCCTCACAGGACTTGTTCTCCAGACCCTTCACTGTCCTCCAGCACCTCAATGTCCTTCTCAGAGTGGGGAGCCCAAATCTGAACACAGAATTGTAGGTGCAGCCTCATCAGTGAAGATTACACAGGGGATGTTCACTTCCCTAGTCCTGCTGGCCACACTGTTCCTGCCACAGGCCAGCAGGCTCTTGGCCTTATTGGCCACTCGGGCACACTGCTGTCTCCTATTCAGCTGGCTGCTGACCAGTAATCCCAGGTCCTGTGGTAAATGTTCTTCTCATATCACAAACAGGAAGAGCAATGTCAGCAGCAAGACTTTCAAGAAGAATCTCTGAATCTTAGTCCCCTATTCAACTGCAAAACATGCTTAGCCCTCATTGCTCCCAAAACTCAAGTGGAAGTCATTCCAAAAGGTTTGTTACACCAACACATTGGCAACTGGCAGCAGAGAGACTTCCATAACAGTGTTTTATCTGTTCTACTGTGTCACAGAAAGAAAAGGCCAAGGATAAAGAAAATGAAGGTGAAGGATTGTTTTTCATTCCTCAGCCCTCAGGCTGCACATGTCTACTGACCGCTGAACTTGTTTTATTTGCAAGGGCAGCAGGGAACAATAATGGTTCTCCAACAGAAAGGGAAACAGAAGAGCTTCAGAATCACACACAAGCCTCCCCAACATCCTCTTAATGATCAAAGGGGAGAAAAGATAACCATATTTCCATTATAGATAATGAAATTTGAGAGTCAGGACTTCTTGCCTACTTGGCACAATTCAGTTAAGGAGCAAGTCCCAGTTTCCCACTTCAAACATTCATGTCATGTTCAAAGATAATTTGTCCTGCACCTACCCTCTTCTACCAATGAAACAGCACAGCTACCAAGCAGGCTTTCAGATATGTGGAATCATGAATTTGATCATATTTGAAAGGAAAGGATATTTGTGTGATTTTACTTTCCCAGCATCTACATAGGGAAAAAGAGTTGCTTTGGTCCTGCTCATTGTGGATACAGGCCAGATGTGTCTCAACTAATTTGCTTCACTCACGGCCTCACTAGGGACCACCAAACCTTCACAAGGCTGCTTTTGAGTTTTGAAGGCTGTCAAGAGAGCAAAACTACATCAATGTATGTCAGGGAGATACTGATGAACTTGAGTACTGAAATATCTGAGTTCTATCTGCAGCTGAGATTCATGGAATGGCCACACCATGGGCAGGGACCCCTCTCAACTACACTCAGCTGCTCAAGGCCTCATCCAGCCTGGCCTTGAATATCCCCAGGGAAGAGGCATACACAACCTCCCTGGGCAGCCTATTGCAGAGTCTCACTGCCCTACTACTGAAGAACTTCTTCCTAAGATCTCTCCCTCAGTTTCAAACCATTCCCCCTTGTCTATCCCTAGACACCCTTAGAAAAATTCCCTCTGCAGCTGTCCTGTTTCTTTGTGAAAAAAGCCATTTTCTTAGAAATGTAACAGAAGTACAACTTCACATGGACACCCACCAAGGGTAACAAGACAGGCAGTTAGGGCCATGAAGGGTGTCATTGCCAGACTAGAATGGCATGCAAACCATGATGTTCCATCTCACAAAGCTCAGCATATAAATATCACACAAAAAGCAAAACAGGAGTGAGTCAGGCATTTTCTGCCAGAAATAAATATTCTATGGCCTACCAGCTACTGAGGACAGAGCAGCAGAATGACCATGCAAAAGCCTCATGCAGAGAGCTGCAACTAGAATCATGGAATGGTATGGCTTAGAGGCGACTTCCAAAGGTCATCTAGTCCAATCCCCTCTTCCCAATCCACTGCTATCCTAATTTACACAGCAAACGCCTTCAAATGTTGATAAAGGCATTGTGTGAAGGATTTAGCATCATTCCTGGGACAGGAAGTCAGGCAGAGGAACAAGCAACTGCTTGGCACATTCGCATCCATTACAGAAAATGAATCAGATTGAGAATTCCCCAAGCAGTTTTCTCCATAAATCTGTGCACCACTTCTGTAGCAAAAGTTAGAGTGGAAAGATTCAGGATCTCCTCTAAAGACTGATTGCAATAGAACCTGCTTTGGATACCTCCACCAAGCATCACAGACATCAAAATAGACTTGGAAGATCTCTTCAAAGACAGTTAAACTTTTGGGGGCTTCCCCCCCTACTCTTTCCTCAGTTTCAGAGAAGGACCAAATACAATATTCATTTGGTTTGTGCAACTAGGAGTACTTCTTATCCAAGAATTCAAAACTAAGTGGCTGCGTGCCCTGGCACCAATCAAAGGGCTCTGAAGGATACAGGAAACTTGCAATTGACAGTTCAATGACTTCTCCAACAATCACTCCATTGAAAGCAGTTTTGGGAGGCTTAGCTTTAGACTTTCTTCTCCTACCTAATCAATGACCTTTCCTTTGTTGTGCGTCTCCAACCTTTTTTGATATCAGAAGGCTCAGCATCCAAGCAATATTATCTGAGCAGATGAAAGGGCTAAAAAAGACAGCACAATTGGGAACTCATGAATGCAATTCAGATGTTTGGGGCAGTTTTTAACATCACAGAAAGCCACAATATGAAACTACTTTCCCCAGAGAAAACACAGCTTCCAATGCTTGTTCACTGTAGCATTTTCTATCTACCACAGTGCCAGTTTCCCACCCTGGTAAAATACTGGGGTTTTAAATTAAAACCCTTTGTAGCAGCTAAGAGTTTAAAGTACTAGCATGGAATCTTTACTCTCCAACTGTTTAATAGTATGTCCAGACAACCTGTTTTAGAGCACAGTGTGAAAAACACAGGAGAAAATACCAATAGAAAAAAAGAATATGCTGCTTTATTATTGATCTACTGCTGGTTGATTCTGACAATCAGCACCATTTGCACCACCTGTGGGCCAAATGTTTTCAGAGTATTAAACTGACCCACAACTTGTATGACACTGTCAGTTTATTAGGAACAACAGAAAACAACCTCTCATGGATTTCATTATGAAAGAAGGAGGTCACCGAAAGTTATCACAGTTTCATTGTATCTTCATGATCAAAAAAAAAAGTACCCCTCTGACCTCTTCCCTTTTTGCTGTACTGGCAAGAAAGTTACTCCACACAAAACATTTCTAGCAAATGCTCAGACTTCCTAAAGACCACTGGGCAGTTTGTTTTTCCAACTGCAAAGGTAGCAAGCAGCAGTGTTAATGCTACACCCACTTGCAGTCTGCATGCAATTACCCTCCACAGAAACAGCAGAACATCAGTAAAAGTATTTCCCTTCTGCATATAGAATCATGGAATCCTTTTGGTTGGAAGAGACCTTTCAGATGCTCAACTCCATTAACCCCAACACTGCCAGATCAATCATTTAGAGATACAGTTCTGTAAATGATGCTGTATATTACCTTATTTCCAGTATTCCCATGCTAGCAGCTCAATGAATATGCAGAGATGATGTTGCCATTCTCTTTAGTGACATGATATTCCACAGAATTAATTTCCACTACACCTTCTTCTATTTTTTTTCTGCTGGTAATCACTGTTAATGCTATATTCAAAATATTTTGCTGTATCTCTAAGGCAATGAGCAAATACTAAGAAAAGAAAAGAAAAGAATGAACAGTCACAAAATGCAGACAAAACAAACCATGGTCCAGTGAACCCTGGCTTTGCTTTAAACACATTAGCAAATCTGTATCTCAGCTCCTCACTTCTCCTACATTTCACAAAGCACCATTAACCCCTTCCCTTTGGTTGTGGGTGGGAGCTCAGCGCAACAACAAGACCTATTCAACATCAGACAGCCTTCAATGAGTTAACTCTTTTCCACCAAGGTGAAGACTTGTGCTGACCCAGTGTGAGTCAGCGCTAATAAAGTTCAGTTCTGCTGCAGTCAACAGGAAAGTAGGAAGGAAAATAGGATTTAACAAACAAAGCATAAAAAGCCCAGGGCAGGAAATAATCATTTGGGCAGTTGTTCACTTTGTTAGAGAGACTGGACTGTATTAATATCTGTGAGGGCATACTGCTGTGTTGGTGGTTTCTCTTTAGTGCCATGTCTAGTCTAATTAGTTACAAAGTGGTGGTAGAGGCAAGTGAAATCTGCAATTGTGCTGGGCTTCCGAGGAATACAGGATACATGTGTCAGAGAGGCACAATCTGGCACCAGCTCACTCTGCTTAGAGTTGGAGCAGTTGACTACAATTAAATCAATGCTAAAGGAGGCTCAGAACACCAACAGAAGTGGTTTGCAGAAATAGTTTCACTGCCCATTACAGCTGCCATGGATTAGGCATGTGAAATGGCTCGGTTCAAGTTCACTTTTTCAGTAGGGATGCAGGGGAAAAAAAAGTGCAGCCATAGTATCCTGCATGAGTGCTTGCACTTAAAAAGCCTTCTAGGAACACTCATGACAAGTCACTGTTTGGCATTTGTAAGTTTCACTCTCATGCTTCTCACCAGAAGGTTAAACTAAACATGCATTAAAGTATATACATCTGTGTGTATATATATGTTTATACACATACATTTATATATTTGTATTTATTTATATATATGTTTTTAATATTGATATGTATTTTTAATATATTTTAAAATATATGTGTGTGTGTGTATATCTGTAAAGGACACTGCACTTAAGAAACAGATTTGTAGGTAAAAATCCTGTAAAGCACTGGGGAGAGCCTGATGTTCTACAGGGTTTTACTGATCAGGGCCTTACTCATAATCATCACATTATCATAGAATCAATAAGGTTGGAAGAGACCTCAAAGATTATCAAGTCCAACCTGTCACCCACCACCTCCTGACTACTAAACCGTGGCACCAAGTGCCACATCCAATCCCCTCTTGAACACCTCCAGGGATGGTGACTCCACCACTTCCCTGGGCAGCACATTCCAATGCCTAACAACTCTCTCTGAAGAACTCTCCCCTCACCTCCAGCCTAAACTTCCCCTGGCACAGCTTGAGACTGTGTCTTCTTGTTCTGGTGCTGCTTGCCTGGGAAAAGAGACCAACCCCCACCTGGCTACAACCTCCCTTTCAGGTAGTTGTAAAGAGCAATAAGGTCTCCCCTGAGCCTCCTCTTCTTCAGGCTAAACAACTCCAGCTCTCTCAGCCTCTCCTCTCATATGGCTTGTGCTCAAGGCCTCTCACCAGTCTTGCTGCCCTTCTCTGGAGACGTTCAAGAGTCTCAGTGGATCATAAAATGCTATCAATAATAACAATCAAGGCAACACCAACACTGTTTGTAGTGGAACACTTCCTTAACTTTGAGGCACTTGGTGCCACGGTTCAGTTGATTAGATGGTGTTGGGTGATAGGTTGGACACAATGATCTCAGAGGTCTCTTCCAACGTGGTTAATTCTATTTCTATTTCCCAAGTACGAGAGCTGTAACAAACCAGTTTTTCTTTAGCACATTCTGAAGGTTCTGGTTACAAAGCAGCACCACAGGCAGAACACTCACTTTATGATGTAGCTACATTTTAGCTCTTCTTTTTCCAAATAATGCCAAATATTTCCCCTGGCTGCCTGCCTCACTCCTTTGAAGCTGCTTTAAAAGCTACAACCAGCTCCTGAGAAACGATTTTTTTGGTTACAACCTGCAGGTGGTGGGGTGAGAAAAGGCTGGCAACGTAACGCAGCCAAACTTGATCAGACTCAGGCAGTTCAGATCAATAAGGCAGCAGCAGAGTCACACCAATTTTCATTGGTTGTCAATGCAATTCAGCAGTTTGTGCTGCAGAAAGATGTTGATTTACTCGTCTTAGGATGGGATCGTGGCCCTGTTAGGATGGAACTGTGACCCTGCCAAACACTATTTCCCAATACTGCAGAGACTTAAACAAGACACAGGCTGAATGTATCACTCTGGTCCATTCATTTATCATCTTCTATGGAATCTGAGGGATTTCTTAAGGACACTGTCTGGCAGCTATTCCCATTTTATCCAGTTCACAGGGCATCAGCTACTCTGAAGAAAACTGGAAAAGGTCAATATGCACAGCCAGCTGTTGCAACATGCACCGCATGCATTGCATTTCACTCCTCACCCAGAAACGCCCCTTTCCCAGCCTTGAGATGTCAGAACGTGAGAGTACTACTTCTGTCTGACACTTGTTAGGAGTATCACTTGCCATCTTTCACACTTACTATGCTCTGACCACTTTTCAAGGTGTGGAACCAATCAGGCAACACCTCTAATCCTCTCTAGGTAAGTCTTGTGCTGAAATGTAGTAAACTGATGCAAGGCTCCCTGTACCCAGCTCAGCCTCACCTAAAACTAGTTTGGGAATAAGCTGATGAGAGAGCTATGTAGGATCCCTGTACCTCCTCTGGGTTTCACCACTCAGCTAGCTTTACATTTGAAAAGTCTCAAGCAAAGCAGCTTTAGATTTACACAGAACCAGAAGCCCCACTGGCCTCCATAACCAATGTGGACTTGCCTGCACACTCCCTGCCACAGCTTGTGAAAAATAAATATCATCAATTACTTGATATCTCCTATCTTTATATATACACTTACATATTAATTACATGTGCCTTAGCATGCTGCAGGGTTCCAATACATTGGAAGAGCATTAAAGGAGAGTGTGGTCACCGGAGGTTCTCCTCTCCCTCTGCTCTGCCCTACTGAGGCCACATCTGGAATACTGTGTCCATCTCTGGGCTCCTCAGTTCAAGAGAGACAGGGAAGTACTGGAGAGAGCCCAGCTGAGGGCTACAGGTCCACTCCAAAAATCCTCTCCTCCAGGGTGAACAAGTCCCATTCCCTCAGCTTCTCACTGTGGCAGAAGTGCTCCAGTTCTTATGTTCATAGTCCTTTGCTGAACTCAGCAGAGTTTTATCAACACCTTTCTTGCACTGGAAAGGACCAAAACTGGACACCATATTGCCAATGTGTAGGGGAGTTATGTGTTGTTTGGTTTCTTTGGTTGGTTTTTCTTTTAATATAACAATGTCTTTGCCTAATTATATGAGCTAATCTAATACAGCCACAAGCAAAAACATTAACATTTTGGTATACCAGTGAGGCTATAAGATCTCATGGCCTGCATCCTGATACTGTTGTGAACTCCTCAGATAAATTTCTTTGAGTACAGAGTTTCTTTACTGGTTTAGAAGTGTCTACTTTAATAAACAACTACATTTCAATGCCATTTTCTTCAGAGATCAGCTATATTTTGGCAGTATTGGCTATCCTGCATATTCAGAACACGAGTGCCTCTCAGCACTTCTGCTATTCAGGAAAGAGACTGTCAGACACTGGTATTAAAATCCACATCCATTTTTCATATTCTCTTAATTATAGAATAGAATAAACCAGGTTGGAAGAGACCTTCAAGATCGTCATGTCCAACCTATTATCCAACACCATCAAATCAACTAAACCATGGCACCAAGCACCCCGTCAAGTCTCCTCCTAAACACCTCCCTGGGCAGCACATTCCAATGGCCAGTCTCTCTCTCTGGGAAGAATTTCTTCCTCACATCCAGCCTAAACCTCCCCTGACACAGCTTGGGACTGTGTCCTCTTGCTCTGGTGCTGCTTGCCTGGGAGAAGAGACCAACCCCCACCTGGCTACAACCTCCCTTTAGGTAGTTGTAGACAGCAATAAGGTCTCCTCTGAGCCTCCTCTTCTCCAGGCTAAGCAATCCCAGCTCCCTCAGCCTCTCCTCACAGGGCTCATTCTCCAAACCCCTCCCCAGCTTTGTTGCCCTCCTCTGGACACGTTCCAGCAAGTCAACATATTTCCTAAACTGAGGGGCCCAGAACTGGACACAGGACTCAAGGTCATATCCTCTTAATTACAGTATTTGCAGACTAATACCTGCATCAGCTATAATTATTCTGTTAAAGTACTAAAGCCCCTTTCCTAAGCCCCCCTAGGGTTCTTTCTGTTTGGACAACATGGAACTTTTCCTTGTACTAAGTTCATGCAGATCAAATTCTTTCCTATGTAGCTGAAACCAAGTGAAGCAATAAATGAAGCATGATCAAGAAGCTGACAGAAAGACAAACTTGAACAACTCATTTCTGATGACCACAGTTCCCATACATTTTTTTTCTGCATGTGCAGATAAACAACTTGCTGGGTAGAATGTTCAGAACTAAATCCCTTTTCATCCTAAGGGTGGTCATATTCACATCAAATGCCATTTCACCACGTGGTCTGAAGACCATAAACAGCTTAGTGAAGTATAAGAGAGCTGGCAGGTTTGCACAGCTCAGGAAGTGACTGTGTCTTTTGCTGGTTCAGTTTCATTTCTTCAGTTAAACTTAGGTAAAACACTGAATGACTTAGAGCCCTGACAGCATTCATGCTCCTGAGCTGTTTATTAGTGCTTTCTAACATGGCCATCATACACTACATGACTGTCTGTCAGTTCCTATTGATCAGCCTGCAAACAAGTCTCCTATAACAACAACAAAAAAAAGGGGGTGGGGGACAAAGAGGGGCGAAGGGAAAGGCGGGGGGACAAAGAGGGGCGAAGGGAAAGGCGGGGGGACAAAGAGGGGCGAAGGGAAAGGCGGGGGGACAAAGAGGGGCGAAGGGAAAGGCGGGGGGACAAAGAGGGGCAAAGGGAAAGGCGGGGGGACAAAGAGGGGCAAAGGGAAAGGCGGGGGGACAAAGAGGGGCAAAGGGAAAGGCGGGGGGACAAAGAGGGGCAAAGGGAAAGGGGGGGACAAAGAGGGGCAAAGGGAAAGGGGGGGGACAAAGAGGGGCAAAGGGAAAGGGGGGGACAAAGAGGGGCAAAGGGAAAGGGGGGGACAAAGAGGGGCAAAGGGAAAGGGGGGGGACAAAGAGGGGCAAAGGGAAAGGGGGGGACAAAGAGGGGCAAAGGGAAAGGGGGGGACAAAGAGGGGCAAAGGGAAAGGGGGGGACAAAGAGGGGCAAAGGGAAAGGGGGGGACAAAGAGGGGCAAAGGGAAAGGGGGGGACAAAGAGGGGCAAAGGGAAAGGGGGGGACAAAGAGGGGCAAAGGGAAAGGGGGGGACAAAGAGGGGCAAAGGGAAAGGGGGGGGACAAAGAGGGGCAAAGGGAAAGGGGGGGGACAAAGAGGGGCAAAGGGAAAGGGGGGGGACAAAGAGGGGCAAAGGGAAAGGGGGGGGACAAAGAGGGGCAAAGGGAAAGGGGGGGGGACAAAGAGGGGCAAAGGGAAAGGGGGGGGGACAAAGAGGGGCAAAAGAAAAATGTTTTATCTTAACTTCCTTCACAGTTTCCCATCTTAACTGTGCAGCAAAACAGCATTTCATTGAAAGAAAGCCACCCAAACACAAACAAGTAACCTTAGGAAGCCTGTCTCCAGTTAAGTACTTTCCTCATTTTGACTTTTTACCAGAGAGAAACACAACCCACACAATCAATCCAAATCTTCCTATAAAAACCTTCTTCCCAGCTTGCCTGTTAGCACACAGGAGAATTTAGTACAATTTTCTGCAAAACTTCCAGTTTACACAATGAGAACTCAAAACATTACACACACACACTCACAGAATCACCAAGGCTGGAAGAGACCTAAAAGATCAGCAAGTCCAACCTGTCACCACAGACCTCATGACTAAACCATGGCACCAAGTGCCACATCCAATCCCCTCTTGAACACCTCAAGGGATGGTGACTCCACCACCTCCCTGGGCAGCACATTCCAATGGAGAACGACTCTCTCAGTGAAGAACTTCCTCCTCACCTCCAGCCTAAACTTCCCCTGCGACTGATCTTCTATTTACTGGCAAAGTCTACAGGGGAGACTGGTTTTGGACATGATATTTAAGCCTGAATGTAGACATGACACAAAGAGAAACATCTTTCACTTTATAATCAGCAAGGTCTTGCTTTCTGCTTCTCCCATTTGATCCTAATTAAGCTGTCACTACACACACACAGTGTCCATCACAGGCCTAAGTAGTAGAAAATTACTAAGAGCTCAACTATTTACAACCCCAGTCTCTTTTTTCCCCTCCTGAAAGAAAACACTGCAGCATTATGGAATTGTTTTACAATGTCTGTTGCTGAAGATTTCACAAGGCACATGCAAGCTGCCTGCAAGGGTTGGGAAGGTTATAGATCAACAAGCAAACTTTACAAGGATTTTCACTGTCAGCAAGGGGGCAGTTTCAGTGACCATTTATCAGCACAGCTTTGCCCCAGCAACACAGCAATTTTCCAGTTTCAGGGAAGTTTCCCCTTGCCTGTCCCAGCTACCTCACTCCTCCTAGGAAACCTGGCCAGGGCTGCCAACTTCAGTGTTAGATAACTCTGCTCATTAAAGATACTACTTCTGTCTTCATCCTGGGCATTTTGAAACATGTTGCATTTTGCAGAACACAGAGAAATGCAGGGGAAGAAAATATAACTATAAATATTCACTGGTCTCATGCACAGAAAAGGACCAGAAATTCAATACTGTGTCAACAGCATGTTTCAGAAGTACATCCACAGATTCTCTAGTGATGTGCAAACTTGCTGTCTCACCCTCAGACTTTTTCTGCTTCAAAGCAGCCACCAAAGAAATGAGTTTGTCCCCAGGTTTTTAACATCAGAGACAGTAAGTCATATTAATCCCCAGTGTAGAATAGAGTAAACCAGACTGGAAGAGACCTTCGAGATCATCACGTCCAACTTACCATCCAACACCATCTAATCAATTAAACCTTGGAACCAAGTGCCTCATCCAGTCTCCTAAACACCTCCAATGATGGTGACTCCACCACCTCCCTGGGCAGCACATTCCAACAGCCAAGGTCTCTCTATGAAGAATTTCTTCCTAACATCCAGCCTAAACCTCCCCTGGTGCAGCTTGAGACTGTGTACTCCTGTTCTGGTGCTGGTTGCCTGGGAGCCACCTGGCCCCCACCTGGCTACAACCTCTCCTCAGGTAGTTGTAGAGAGCACTAAGGTATCCCCTGAGCCTCCTCTTCTCCAGGCTAAGCAACCCCAGCTCCCTCAGCCTCTCCTCACAGGGCTGTGCTCCAGACCCCTCCCCAACTTTGTTGCCCTTCTCTGGACACGCTCCAGCAAATCAACATCTTTCCTAAACTGAGGGGCTCAGAACTGGACACAGGACTCAAGGTGTGGCCTAACCAGTGCTGTGTACAGGAGCAGATTTAGGCTGCAAGAGGGGAGATTTAGACTGGACTGGCCCTTGGTCTTACTCCCATGGGAAGCACTACTCCAAAACATATACTTAATTCATATCCTCTCTTGTCTACAGATTCCTACAGGGATTTAAAACTTCTGTTTGCTGTTGTTGCACACTCTCTACAACTTGTGTTAAGTTAATAGGAAGGCCCCATCTATGCTGGTGCTTTATTAGTGAGGAAATAACTTGAACGTGCACACTTGAAGCTGCTTCCACAAGCACATGGATAACAGTGGAATTAAGCAATGGAAGTAGCTCTGTAGTCTGTGACAGTGTATGGAAAGGTGCTGACAGAGAAGCAGTACCTCAAGACTGGCAAAAGCAGGTATTGGGGGGGGGCTGTGGGGGTGTGGTAATATTTGACCACTGATCCTACCTTACTCATGTTAATAATTGAAGGCAAAGCTCTTATTAGCTAAAATCACATAGGATTGAGTTTTGCATGAAGAGAGATTAAATACTCTCAGAGCTCTTCAGTGATTCTTTTACTGCTTTGGTTTAACCTTATACTTCAAATTCTGCCTGAAAAAAAATCATCTTGTGTGCATGCATAAATAAAGATGACAGATGTTAGGAACAAGTTCTTTACCATGAGGGTGGTGGAACACTGGAACAGGTTGCCCAGGGAAGTGGTTGAAGCCCCATCCCTGGAGGTATTCAAGATGAGGCTCAACAGAGCTCTAGGCAACCTGACTCAGTGGAGGATGCTCCTGCTGACTGCAGAGGATGTTGGCCTAGATGACCTTCAGAGGTCCCATCCAACCCAGATCATTCTATGATTTAAGAAAATAATTTGGGATTCTAAACCATAATTCTGACCCTGATTTTCTGCATGACCTTGGGTGTGAATCTCCAACTCAATGTACTTCAGTTCCTCCTATACTAAAATGAATGCAGTGCTAACTCTATAAATCTTTACCCTGTTTAGATGAAAGGCATTTTGCAAGGTAAGTGCAAAATCTTGTTATTTATTAAAGGAGGCTTCTACCACAGCCCCTCACTTAATGTTGGCTGGGTCACCCTTTACCTTTAAATCTCACAAGGCAATTATTGATTCGTGACCACATCACCTCTGTCAGAAATATAAAAGCAATATAAACATGCCTGTGTCTGACAAATCAGCCATCTTAAGTAATGACTTGTGTCATTTCATCTATTTATCCTAATGCACCCCCACTTCAGCAGCTTCTAGCAGTCTTAAGTGGCTACACTTACATCAGCCTACCCTAATTCCTGCGGTATGCCAGTGCTGAGGTGCTCTCAGCTTTAGTTTATGAGGCACTCAGAGGTAACTGCACTGATCAGTTCTCTCTTCCTCACATTGTGATTTTCCAACTCACTGAAAACACAGTTTCAAATTTCCAACACAACAAGCAGGACCAAGTAGTAAACTATTGTCTTAACCTAACAAAAACCTTAGAGTAGCCACTCTGTCTAGGAATCTACACTATCCATGGCAATACTGACCAATACATTCCTGGAAAAAAAGACAACTTGCACTAACTTCAGTGACACCATGTCATGAATGATGTGCTGTTGGGATTACTGTAGTTCTTAATATTGAAAGCAATTTATTGTACACAGTAAGGCTGGAACACCTCTGCTATGAGGAGAGGCTGAGGGAGCTGGGGCTGTTTAGCCTAGAGAAGACTCTGGAGAACCTTATAGCTGCCTTCTGATACCTGAAGGGAGAGAAGAGCGCAGAGAAGAGCGCAGAGAAGAGCGCAGAGAAGAGCGCAGAGAAGAGCGCAGAGAAGAGCGCAGAGAAGAGCGCAGAGAAGAGCGCAGAGAAGAGCGCAGAGAAGAGCGCAGAGAAGAGCGCAGAGAAGAGCGCAGAGAAGAGCGCAGAGAAGAGCGCAGAGAAGAGCGCAGAGAAGAGCGCAGAGAAGAGCGCAGAGAAGAGCGCAGAGAAGAGCGCAGAGAAGAGCGCAGAGAAGAGCGCAGAGAAGAGCGCAGAGAAGAGCGCAGAGAAGAGCGCAGAGAAGAGCGCAGAGAAGAGCGCAGAGAAGAGCGCAGAGAAGAGCGCAGAGAAGAGCGCAGAGAAGAGCGCAGAGAAGAGCGCAGAGAAGAGCGCAGAGAAGAGCGCAGAGAAGAGCGCAGAGAAGAGCGCAGAGAAGAGCGCAGAGAAGAGCGCAGAGAAGAGCGCAGAGAAGAGCGCAGAGAAGAGCGCAGAGAAGAGCGCAGAGAAGAGCGCAGAGAAGAGCGCAGAGAAGAGCGCAGAGAAGAGCGCAGAGAAGAGCGCAGAGAAGAGCGCAGAGAAGAGCGCAGAGAAGAGCGCAGAGAAGAGCGCAGAGAAGAGCGCAGACCAGGTTGGAAAAGATCTTTGAGATCATCAAGTCCAACCTACCACCCAACACTATCTGATCTACTAAACCATGGCACCAAGCACCCCATCCAGTCTCTTCTTAAACACCTCCAGTGATGGCACTTCATTACTTACAGTAACACAGAATAGAACAAATCCTACAGGAAGGCTGCAGAGAGATTTTTCCTAAGAGTGTCTAGAGATAGGACAAGAGGGAATGGTTTGAAGCTGATGGAGATTAGGTTTAGACTGGATCTTAGAAAGAAGTTCCTCGATGGGAGGGTGATGAGACTCTGGAATAGACTGCCCAGGGAGGTTGTGGCTGCCTCCTCCCTAGGGATATTCAAGGCCAGGCTGAATGAAGCCTTGAGCAGGTTGTATTTATCTAAGAGTTGACATATTGAATATCTTTAATAATGAAGCAGTAATCTGCTAAGACTGAAACACACCATCCCTTGCTAAAGTTAGGTATTAGACTAGGAGAGCAAAACTCTGTAAGAATGTGTGCTTGCTGACTTTAAAACGCTACATGAGCAGAAGGGAAAATTGTCTGAAATCAGCAGAGTGTCACAATATGAGAGGAGCAAAGAGTTGCACCCCAAACAGAGCTTTTTCAACACGCCGGTAAATTACGACTAAGGAAGAATGCACACAAATAACCTCTCCTCATCCCTCACCACAAAAATGTGTTACAAACACTAACCAGCTACATATTGAAGATAAAATACTGTCAAACCCCATGAATTCAGGAGGCACATGAATGGCAAAAGGCACTTTCCAAGACAGTGGAATTTTAAGAGAACGCACCCAAAGCGCAGCACCTTTCCGCTTGCCAATTATCACATCTGTAGATGAGTCCCAATTAAACAGCAAAACAAAACCAACAAAACCCTCCAAGAAATAAAAAATTAACCCCAAATATCTACAACATTCTATAGCAGTTGTTGTAGAATAGCAGCATTTTCTGTTTCATTGTTGTTTTGCTCTTTTGTTGCTTTTAACTGCTGAAAAGTTTAGTGAATCTTAAAGCAAGAAAAAGACCTGAGGCCTGCCCCAACTCTGCATCTAGGTTTAAAAGACCCTCTGAACTCCACGAAGTCTAAAGGTAACCCAAAGCTGCAAGGGACAGTAGAGCTGTTGGAAGCATTTCTTTTACTGTGTATTATACTTTGAAACCATCAGCACCTGCTGGCTTTAGAGACTGGCACTGTCAAACGTAGCATCTGGTCATACGCAGCAAGGTTACCAAAAAGGCAGCACAACCACAGTAGAAATCACTGCTTCAAAACCCAGACCTAGCCTGAAATCACAGACACTGATAGTTTTTAATCCACTATACTTCTGTATCTCAGTATCCTGCATCTTACTGAAGGCATTTGGATTCAGTGGATGTCACAGGCAGTCCTTCCAGGAAGCCTGTGCTAATTTAAGCCTCCTAGTGCCTCTCCCACTAAGTTCCTACCAATCCCACCGCTGGAGCTGGCTGCTTTTAGCTTTCTCTTATGCTCCATTTTCTTCCTTGCCCCACAATGCATTTTTTGAGCAGAGATATTTGCTACCTTTCTAAAGAATTAGAGGCTCATAGTTCAGCATCCAGAGAGCCACAAGACACTTTTGCTGCCTGCAATAAGTCTCTAGTTGCTTAAGTACAGTCTTTCAAGAGCTTCAGTGTTTAAATGAAGCAAAAAAAAAAACCAACCCAGAATTTGCAACAAACTCTAAAGAACAATTCCTCTTTATTCAATAAGGGATTTACACAACCAATCAATAAATTACCTGTATGACCTTCACAACCTCTACCTTCCTCTTCCTCTGTGGGAGCTCAATGGGTACAAATGAGATCACTATGATCCCCCTTTTCCCACAATATTATGTTGCTCTGAGTTTTTCCTTCTCTCTGAACTACTTGGCAGGAAAGTTACCTGTACCTTTAATTTGCTGTTTATCAGGCAGATGACCTCTGATCATCTTTACTGTGTGATCTGTTCTGTATGGATGAGTACAAACACTTAAGAGCAAGAGCATTGGGCTGCTTATAATACAACACTGGGGGAGAAAAAAACATCTAAAGAATGAAGCAAATTTATTTTTTAAGCAATGTGTTGGCTTTTGGAATAGCCACCAGTTTCATAACATAACTGGATGAAGCTGCTCTCTAAACATACACACCTTTTCCCTCAAAAAGCAAACATCTGTTATGGCTAGCACTGTGCTATCAGTCTGGAACTGTACCCCAAGGCCTGGTAAAAAAGAGGAAAGGATGCAAGTAGCCTTACAACAGAAACAGTTTGCAGTGTGGTAGAAGTATATGCAGGGAGCTGACAATCTCAAAAGGATATGAATAAACTGGAGATATACACAGTCCCTATGGAAAGCTTTTAAAGTTCTGCAGTCCTAAAGCAAAGCCAAGGAACTCCTAGAATTCCTGAGAACCCAAATGTCAACACAGTATTATTTATGAAAGTATGTGGTGAATTCTGAGAAGCAACCCCACAAGTCTCAGTTCAGCCAATGACTTTAGCAGGAGGCTTAACTGCTTTTCCTGCTACCCTTCTTCTTGAACCAGCTCTATTTTGACCACTGAATGAAAAGCAACAGCCAGTGCAAACTTGTAATCCCTTACTCAGTACATTTGAAGAGACCATTGTCATCAACAGCAAGACTCAGGTTAAATTTTCACCAAAGGACTTTCCTGCTTGCCAAGGGCTTGTCAAGCGACCAGGTCAATGATAGATGCTCTTTACTGATCTCTCTCCCTTCCAACAATGGAAGAGAAAGGGAATAAGGGGAAGAGAACTGGGAATTCAAAACAACTTGAATTAAAATAATAATATGAAATATATACAAAACCAATATTGAATCTAACTCCCTTGGTGGCAATTACATCAATGTCACCACTGATGCTCTGGGTGGGCACTAGGGGCAAACAGAAACCAGGTTCAGGAGATGGATTGAGGACGACATTGCTCGGGAACAGAGGCAGAAAGAACAGAGTCCTCCTCAGATGCTGGACATTGAAGAGGAGGTTTGACCCTGCTGATGTCTTAGCTGTATACAGAATATGATATATATGGAGTGGAATCCCTTGCGGGTCAGTTTAGGGTCACCTGTCCTGTGCCACTTCTTACTTTCTGCACCCCCAGCATGGCACACAGGGTCCAGCAGTGACCTTGGTCTCCATAGGAGCAAGCACAAGCAAGAGTCTTTCTGCATCCCAATCCTTGACAGTAACTTCAAACACTGCCTGCAAAAATAAGCCCTGAACTTCAGAAAGTGCCATCACTTAGAAGAGCTTGAGCTGACAAATACAAATCACAGAACAGAATCAGGTATGCTCCAAATCAATCCAGGACACTGCTTTCAGTACTCTTCCAATGAGAGTTGACTACAGTAACACACAGGCACGCACACACCCCTGTACCCTGCACTGGTTAGGTCACACCTCAAGTACTGTGTCCAGTTCTGGGCCCCTCAGTTTAGGAAGGAGGTTGACTTGCTGGAGCGTGTCCAGAAAAGGGCAAAAAAGTTGGTGGGGTGTTTGAAACACAAGCCCTGTAAGGAGAGACTGAGGGAGCTGGGGTTGCTCAGCCTAGAGAAGAGGAGGCTCAGGGGTGACCTTATTGCTCTCTACAACTACCTGAAGGGAGGTTGTAGACAGGCAGAGGTTGGTCTCTTCTCCCAGGCAACCAGCACCAGAACAAGAGGACACAGTCTCAAGCTGCACCAGGGTAGGTTTAGGCTGGAGGTTAGGAAGAAGTTCTACACAGAGAGTGATTGCCCATTGGAATGGGTTGCCCGAGGAGGTGGTGGAGTCACCATCACTGGAGGCGTTCAGGAGGAGACTTGATGGGGTGCTTGGTGCCATGGTTTAGTTGTTTAGGTGGGTTGGATTGGTTGATGGGTTGGACACGATGATCTTGAAGGTCTCTTCCAACCTCATTTATTCTGTTCTAAAGAGGCTTGAACTCCTACACTTGGGCCACAACAACCCCAGGCAATGCTAAAAGCTCAGGAAAATGTGGCTGGAATGTTGTCTGGCACAAAGGGAGCTGAGGGTTCTGATTGACAGGTGGCTGAATGTGAGCCAGCAGTGTGCCAGGTGGCAAAGAAAGCCAAGGGCATCCTGGCTTGGAACAGCAATGGTGTGACCAGCAGGAGTAGGGCAGTGATTGTCCCCCTGTACTTGGCACGGGTGGCCTGGATATCACAACTATTACATTAAAATAGGTGACTAATCAATTGGGTCTCCAATTCCTCAGAAGCTATCCCAATAGCTTCAGTGTTTCAAAATGCAATTATGAGGACAGATAATTGAACAAATTGGTCCCATTCACTGGTATAATAAATATTACACTATAAAACAGGATTTTCTCAGAATTGAGCTTGTGTAAAGCTCTTTGTTCTCCTGCAAAAGGCTGTGTGTCAAGAAATGTTTCGATTGTGTAGCATTTCCTCAATGAATGGGAACACAGACTTTATACTGATATAAAGCTATAAATATGAAAACACATAATGTTGACAATGGTGTAGGTTAGGAAGAAATCAAAGTAGATGATGGGTGAAGGTAAACCTCATGAAGTTCCGTAAGTGCAGGGTCCTGCAGCTGGGAAGGAGTAACAGCAGGCACCAGTACAGGTTAGGGGCTGCCCTGCTGAAGAGAGCTCCACAGAGGAAGACCTTGGAGTGCTGGTGGACAGCAAGTTCTCCATGGGACAGCAATGTGCCCTTGTAGTCAGGAGAGCCAACGGTATCCTGGGGTGCAGCAAGGAAAGTGTGGCCAGCAGGACTAGGGAGGTTCTTCTCCCCCTCCACTCTACCCTGGTGAGACCACACCTGCAATACTGTGTCCAGTTTTGGGCTTCCCAGTTCTAGAGACAGAGACCTGATGGAGACAGTCCAACAGAGAGCCACAAGGATGCTTAGGGGACTTGAGCATCAACCCTATGAAGAGAGACTGAGAGCCCTGGAGCTGTTTTGTCTGGAGAAGAGAAGGATGAGAGAGGATCTGACTAATGTCTATCAATACCTGAGGGGTGGGGGGCAAGTGGAGGGGGCCAAGCTCTTTTGGGTGGTGCACAGCAACGGAACAAGGAACAATGGATACAAATTTGAACACAGAAGATTTCACCTCACCATGAGGAGAAACATCTTTACTGTGAGGGTGACAGAGCCCTGGAGCAGGCTGCCCAGAGAGGTTGTGGAATCTCCTTCTCTGGAGACCTTCCAAACCCATCTGGATGCATTCCTGTGCAGACTACCCCTGTGAAGTGAGACTGAAAGCCCTGGAACTGAATAGAGAAGCCTGAGAGGGGATCTGATCTACATATATAAACATCCCTAGATGATCCTGCTCTTGGCAGGGGAGCTGGACTCAATCCCTGGAGGTCCTGTCAACCTCTACACATTCTGTAATTTTTTCATTTTAATATTTTACCCTAAGCATATATTCAGTAACATATCACAGATGCATTAGAGTGTGACAGAAAGTGACACCATCCAGAGCTGTAGGACAGTTGCTTTGTGCTTAGGACATCCAAAGCATCTAAACCATGTAAAGACTACTAAAAAACGCAAACAAGCCCTTCAGCTAAGTTATACATGTGCAGAACCCCACAGCAAACTCCTGGCCAAGCTGTCAGCCCCTGGCTTGGACAGCAGTGCTCTGCACTGGGTTAGGAACTGGCTGGAGGGCAGAGCCCAGATGGTGGTGGTGAATGGTGCCACATCCAGCTGGCAGTTACTAGTGGTGTGCCCCAGAGATCAGTGCTGGGCCTCATCCTGTTCAATATCTTTACTGATGATCTGGATGAGGGGATTGAGTCCATCATCAGTAAGTTTGCAGATGACAGCAAGCTGGGGGCAGGTGTTGATCTGTTAGAGGGCAGAAGAGCTCTGCAGCGGGACCTTGACAGGCTGCACAGATGGACGTGGCACTTGAAGCCATGGTTTAGTTAGTCATGATGTGTTGGGTGATAGGTTGGACTTGATGATCTCTGAGGTCTGTTCCAACCTTATTAATTGAGCTTGAAGACAGTGGACAGGATTGTACATTCATGCTTTGTAAGCAGTTATTAAAACACAGTTATGTGTTTTCCCAATGGATTTTGTTTATCCTCCAGTACAGCTGGGTTGTTTTTTTCCCCCCTACAGAATAATGGTGTATATGGCTACAGTCTTTTAATACCTCATGCCTAAGTGCATAGGTCTGCTTTTCAGAGAGCAGATCAGCCTTTGAGTTTGATGACAGCCCCAAATAAAAGACAAGTTCCAAACCACAAGAATTATTGTTCCTCCTGCTCATCAACTGCATTTTAATAGTTTTTATAAGACTCATTCTGAAGTTGTGTGTGAGCTAGCTGGCAAAAAAAAAAAAAACAAAAAAAAAGGAAAGGAAAGAAAAAGAAAAAGAAAGGCTAACTATAACTTATCAGGGACAACACCAAGAAATGTAAGCTATCTTGAGCGATTCTCAACAGCTGCATTTTAATAACAGAATCAGGACTGCAAGTGCATAAACTCTGATGAGAACACTGATTTATTTTAGGGTATGTTGTACTTGGAAAATCATTATAAACCAAAACAAGGCAGAGCTCAGCAATGGAAAAGCAGCTAAAAGAAATCCATATGGGCTTCATCTTTTCACATTTTTTTCCCTCCAGACAAATCCTCCTGCCCTCTGTTCTTTTTTTTTTGTGCCCCAAGCTGCATTCCCTTCCCTTTCTCATATTCCTGCCACCTTCAGAGTTTTTAGTCTCTCTCCTTCCCTTTCTTATAGCTAATTACTCTCTAAAACCACCTGAAGGGTGGTTGTAGACAGGCAGATGTTGGTCTCTTCTCCCAGGCAGCCAGCACCAGAACAAGAGGACACAGTCTCAGGCTGCACCAGGGGAGGTATAGGCTGGATGTTAGGAAGAAGTCCTATACAGAGAGAGTGATTGCCCATTGGAATGGGCTGCCTGGGGAGGTGGTGGAGTCACCATCATTGGAGGTGTTCAGGAGGAGACTTGATGGGGTGCTTGGTGCCATGGTTTAGCTGATTAGGTGGGTTGGATTGGTTGATAGGCTGGATGTGATGATCTTGAAGGTCTCTTCCAACCTGGTTTATTCTATTCTCCATCTGCTTGTCATTCAGATCCTTCTCCACAGTTCTTTCCTCCAAGAAATTTCTTCAACAAAACTCCACAGACACAACCACACATACATGCAGGACAAACTCAAATCTGGGTCCCTAAATGTACTCATGTACCTGGCTCTAAAAGATCAGGCTGGAAAAATGACAGATAACAGCATAGTTAAACTTATTTTAGACTTGATTCTGCAGATTAAGTGTCCAACATGGTAAAAGCTTAACTGCAATTTTAGGAGATCTCCAGAAATGCCTCCTCAAGAGGACCTAACTTAGGGGTAGGAACACCCAAGAGATGAATATCTGGAGAAGAGGAGGCTCAGGGGAGACCTTTATTGCCATCTAAAACTACCTGAAGGGAGGTTGTAGCCAGGTGGGGCTTGGTCTCTTCTCCCAGGCAACCAGCACCAGAACAAGAGGACACAGTCTCAAGCTGTGCCAAGGGAAGTTTAGGCTGGAGGGGAGGAGAAAGTTCTTCCCAGAAAGAGTAACTGGCCATTGGAATGTGCTGCCCAGGAAGGTGGTGGTGGATGTGGCACTTGAAGCCATGGTTTAGTCATGGTTTAGAAGTGTTGGGTAATAGGTTGAACTTGATGATCTCTGAGGTCTTTTCCAACCTTATTGATTCCATGATTCTATGATCTGTTTCTAGAATACAGGGCTGGTCACTTGCCTTTATCACCTATGGACACAGCAAAGTATCTTCAAAGTAGAGAGTCCAAAGCCCCGAAAAATCTGTGTGTAGAGCCACTAAGGACAGCCAGTGGAGAACATTGAACACTTTGTGTGTGTTGGAATTTCAACTCTCCTCTCTTCCATCAAAAGTACGATGGTCTACCAAGCATCTCCATTTGGAGTGGATCAAGGGCAGAAGTCTCCATTGAAGAGAGGTTCTTTAATAAACAAGGTTATCTCCCTGTAAAGCTCCCTTGGGTTTTTTGAAGATTTGTAGCTGTTGTGCCTGAGTTTTGCTGTGAAACAGATGGTGTGGGTGCACTCCCCACTTAGTGAAAGGGAGGGGAACCATTAGTCTAATAGAAACCCTTACTGCATTCAAAGCATTTCTAAGGCTAAATGAGAGCATGAGTTCACTGTTGTTTGCTCATGGTTTTTGTCCACACCTCCTAAGTTCCACTTTAAACACCAAAACAGGTGTTTCAAATCTTGCCTTTAGAAAAGAGATGCTGGGAAAGCCATCTCAGTGCAGCACACCAGCAGGAGAACGATGTGATCTAATAAGCAGATAAACTACTGTATATCTTCATTTAACAATAAAAGATCCAAGCTGCTCTTGACAAATAATTGTCAAATGCATCACAGGTTTATTTTCCAAAGCTAAAAAGACCCAACTAAGAAAGAAAAAGATCATAAACCTGGGTTGCTAATAATATTTAATGGCAGCTTCATTGGAGAGTATAGACTGTACAAATAAAAAGGTTCAGACAAAGAAACCCCAAAAGCCAAACCAAGAGGGAACATCATCTTTCCTCAGTAAGAAATTCTCTGTGGTATCTTGACTCAGATTTATCTCTAACTGCAGTCCCCACCTTGACTATTTATGGCATTGCCTACGTAAGGCCCGCCAGCGATTAGCAAGGCTGCAGCCCCGATGAGCAATAACCTGGTGTGCAGTTTTAGAAGGGAAGAAAACTGAAAAAGACAAAAGAGGAAAAGTAATTCCAGCAGGAAGTCAAAGACACAGGGTTTGTTGTTGGCAACCCAGGTCTGTACCCCAAGAGAAAACTCTTTTCCCGCCTACTGAAATAACAGCAATGGAGAGGAGCAAATAACAAGAACACGAATCGCTTCAAGATTTAGCCTTGGCGCTGCACTTCTGGGGGACACAAAAGTGTCAGGCATGAAAAGGAGAGTCAGGAGGGGCTTGCTGGATGTTGGGAAGTGCCAAACACTGCACACAAGGCACTAAGACTACAGCTTCTGCTGAAATAATTTGCAGACACTAGGGATTATGCCTCTGGTTGTGCACTGCCAGCTGTTACACAACACATTCCTGGAAGGGGATCAGCGTAAATGAGCAATGCTGTGTTTAATGCAGGACATAATGGGTTATGAATCAGGAGCACTGAAGACAAGAAGCCATTCTCTTTTTTAAGAAGAGATGTATTTCTAACACATATTAAATAGACCAGTAAAACAGTGACTGCAAGCTTTGAAAATATCACTGCAGCCATTCATTCCACTGCACCTACCACTTGGATGACAGCAAACAAAGATGGGAATACAAATGGAAAGTGCAATCCTACCACAGTTAAATATGCCACACACAGAGACCTTTTCATACAACATTATCAGCCAAAAGATGAAATGTCAAAACAACAACGTCACTGAAATCTACCAATAAAATCAC
The DNA here is from genome assembly GCF_026170545.1 of Melanerpes formicivorus. Classification (NCBI taxonomy): domain Eukaryota; kingdom Metazoa; phylum Chordata; class Aves; order Piciformes; family Picidae; genus Melanerpes; species Melanerpes formicivorus. Next base: position 727,724 of record NW_027142500.1, read on the forward strand.
ATTTCACCAAGGCTCAAGCCAGAGGAGACAGCAATAAAACCTTGGTAAACAACCTGACACTGTGCTGTAGGAAAAAGCTGGGAGAGCAATATTGGTGCCATGTTTTATTTTTATTTCACTCTAGACTATTTCAGCCTAATAGAGTTCTTGTGGCAATTGACTGCAGGATCAAATTGAGGGGCTTAGTCATCTGAATACCTGGTGGGCAGGTGCAATCGAGAGGCATGGTAACTGCTGCACTTTGGTCATAAGCAGCCCATGCAGTGCTACAGGCTGGGGTCAGAGTGGCTGGAGAGAGGCCAGGCAGAAAGGGACCTGGGGGTAGTGGTTGACAGCCAGCTCAACATGAGCCAGCAGTGTGCCCAGGTGGCCAAGAAGGCCAATGGCATCCTGGCCTGCATCAGGAACAGTGTGGCCAGCAGGAGCAGGGAATTTATTCTGCCCTGTGCTCAGCACTGGTTAGGCCACACCTTGAGTCCTGTGTCCAGTTCTGGGCTCCTCAGTTTAAGAAGGACATTGAGACACCTGAAGGTGTCCAGAGAAGGGCAATGAGGCTGGGGAGGGGTCTGGAGCACAGTCCTGTGAGGAGAGGCTGAGGGAGCTGGGGTTGCTTAGCCTGGAGAAGAGGAGGCTCAGGGCAGACCTTATTGCCATCTACAACTCCCTGAAGGGAGGTTGTAGCCAAGTGGGGGTTGGTCTCTTCTCCCAAGCAACCATCACCAGAACAAGAGGACACAGTCTCAAGCTGTGCCAGGGGAAGTTTAGGCTGGAGTTGAGGAGTAACTTCATCCCAGAAAGAGTAATTGGCCACTGGAATGTGCTGCCCAGGAAGGTGGTGGAGTCACTGCTCCTGGAGGTTGAATGTGGTACTTGAAGCCATGGTTCAGTTGTCATGAGGTGTTGGGTGACAGGTTGGACTTGATGATCTCTGGGGTGTTTTCCAACCTTATTGGTTCTATGATTCTAAATCCCCAAATATGGCTGTGCAGTAAAACAGCAGAAATAAATTTGTCCTTACAAAATTATAAGTTATCCTTCAAAAGCAGCCCCTTAGGGGAAAATGGATTTAAAGGGGAAAACAAAAAAAATAATGAGAGAATTCCTTATATTTTCTCTAAGAACCTCCCAAGTCTTAGATCCCTGAGCTTCACCACCAAAAGGCTATTCTGTCAGAATAACATTTGAAACACAGACAATCTCAATTGAAAAGGACTTGTGGGAGCAGGGATGATTTTTCACTTTTAATTTGCTATAAGATTTCAAGTTTGACAGGTATGATACAAGTGAGCCAAAATTAATCACAGAATGGTTTAGGTTGGAAGGGACCTCCAGAGATCATCTAGTCCAACCCCCCTGCAGTCAGCAGGGCATCCTCCACTAGGTCAGATTGTTCAGAGCTTTGTTGAGCCTGATCTTGCGTTATCTCCAGGGATGGGGCCTCAACTACCTCCCTGGGCAGCCTGTTCCAGTGTTCCACCAGCACTTGTTCCTAACATCCAATATAAATTTACTCCTCTCTAATTTCAAACCATTGCCCCTCCTCCTATCCCTGCAGGCCTTTGCAAACAGTCCCTCTGCAGCCTCCTTGTAGCACCCTTCAGGTACTGAAATGCTGCTGTTAGATCTCCCTTCTCTTCTCCAGGCTGAACACCCCCAGCTCCCTCAGCCTGTCCTCATAGCAGAGATGCTCCAGCCCCTCCTCTGGACCTGCTCCATCAGGTCCATGTCCTTCCTGTGTTGAGGACTCCAGAGCTGGCTGCAGCACTCCAGGTGAAGCTCACCAGAGCAGAGGTTCAGAATCCCTTCTCTCCATCTCTGGCCATGCTGCTTTTGTTGCACCCCAGGCTGCCATTGGCCTTCTGGGCTGCAAGCTCACATTCTTGGCTCATGTTCAGCTTCACACACCCCAGCACTACTAGGTGCTTTTCTGCAGGGCTGCTCTCAATCTCCTATCCCCCAGCCTGGACTGATACCTAGGATTGCCCCAACCCAGGTGCAGGACTTTGCACTCTGCTTTATTGAACCTCATGAGATTCTCCTCAAACTCCAAAAAAAACCCAAAAAAAATCCCTAAACAAACAGGTTTTGCCCTACCTCCTCATTTAATAAAAAATAGCTTTATATACTTCAAAACAGAGAGCCAGAAATGCATGGTATGTTGCAGAAGAACATCTCTGCATGCTGCGTTTTAAAGATGATTCAAACACCATAGCTCAGGGACACAGGCCCCTGGCAGTAATGAAGTGCTTTGGCTTAAAAATATTTCTACAAGTACTAAAACCAAAGAGCAGAGAACAAATATGTACTGGGCATACTAAAAGATGAGAACTAGCAAAGGCCTCAGTTCTGCAAGCCCCCTGCCTATAAGTAGCAGCACTGCTTATACACTAACTTATTGCCATAGGTGGAAGACCAGGACACAAATAAGCATGTCATTCTCCTACGGTGTTTCAATGTCCTGTTTGTAACATTAAAAACATCCATTAAAATGGTTAAACTAGAAGTGGCTACAGATGGGATTCTGCCCCTCTGCTCTGGTGAGACCCCACCTGGAGCACTGTGTCCAGTTCTGGACATGTTGGAAGGCATCCAGGAAGCCACAAGGATGAGCAGAGGGCTGGACAGACTGACGGAGGTGGGGCTATTCAGTCTGGAGAAGAGAAGGCTCTGTAGAGACCTTAATGTGGCCTTCCAGTATCTGAAGGGGGCTCCAAGAAAGCTGGGGAGGGACTTTTGAGGGTGTCAGGGAGTGACAGGACTGGGGGGAATGGAGCAAAACTAGAAATGGGTAGATTGGCTGTTAGGAAGAAGTTCTTCCCCATGAGGGTGGTGAGACACTGGCACAGGTTGCCCAGGGCAGTGGTGGAAGCCTCATCCCTGGAGATTTTTGCAGCCAGGCTGGATGGGGCTGGGAGCAACCTGCTGTAGTGTGAGGTGTCCCTGCCCATGGCAGGAGGGTTGGGACTGGCTGATCCTTGAGGTCCCTTCCAACCTTGACAATTCTATGATTCTATGTATTATTGATCCTAAATGAAGACACAGTGATTCCTCAATGCTTTCGGTTTGGTGTTTGGGGGTTTGTTTTAAACATGCTTTTTTTCCCCCCGCCCCTATCCTGCAGGGTAACCTGACAGAATTTCAGTTCAGATAGAAGAAAAGTGAATTAAAAGATACTCAGCCCTCGAGCTGATAAGCAAAGCCTTTTCTCAAAGGAGTAATGGCTCATCAGACAATGTCAAAGGGAGTGTGCCCTTGAAGAAGCACTTCTTAAGATAATTTCTGTTTAGAGAGAAGAAAATGTGTTTGAATCCATGGGGTTTAGATGCTTAAACCTAATGAGACCCAGATGTACTTTTCCTTTCTCCAATGAGATTGAGAAAACAACAATTAACAGTCTATAGAGGTAGAAACATAACAAACAAAACTGTGGTTATGGCAAACACTTTTTAAAGTGATCTTCTCCTTTACAAATATACTTGTTTTAAAAAAAATAATAATTGGGAAAAATAATCAGGCAGATGTTATTCAAACAACAGATAAGTAACTTCCTCAGTGGTTACTCACATTGATGGAGCACCACTTACATGAATAGCCCACAGCTAAACACTGGGATTAAAGAGGGAAGGTGGTCAGTGCAATTCAACAGCCCTAGATAAGCAGCACAGTCACTGGCATCCCTACCTGAAATGCTGAGGATTGCTTTGCAGATCATAGAACGGTTTGGGTTGGAAAGGGTCTTTCAAGGTCAGCTAGTCCAACCCCCCTGCAGTCAGCAGGGACACCTTCAACTAGATCAGGTTGCTCAAAGCACTGTCTAACTTCACCTTCCTGGGCAAGCTCTTCCTCACTGTACATAATTTCTTCCTTCTATTTATTTTGTATCTTCCCTCTTTTAGTTTGAAACCATCACCCCTTGTCCTGTCACCACAGGCCCTGCTAAAAGGACTGTCCATATCTTTCTTATAAGCCCCTTTTAATTACTGACAGGCCATGGTAAAGCCTCCCTCAGTGGTGTTAAGTAAGTGCAGGGGGATAGATGTTATACCTAGACCTCCACAGCTAGGCAGGGTTCTCACAAATCTCACTCCCTGGCCTCCTAGGAGAGAAGGGCTCCAAAAGGCCAATAAGTGACAGGCAGGGGAAGCTTTCCTGCAAATGCTTATCAATGAGGATCAAGCCAGACCAAAGGTGGAGCTTGGTCAGAAAACCAATATCCCTATAAAACAATATAATGTGAATGAAACTGACTGTGATAGTCAGACCCCTCAAACAAATCCTAAGCACACAAAAACATTCTGCAAGACTTGATTAATACTCTAGACATGTGTCAAATATTGAGGAACCCACCTTGCACCCAGAGAGGCACTAAGAAAACAACCCTTAAAGAAAGGTATCACCATGGATCACCATTTCCTAGCCCAGCTGTGGGGTGTCATGCAAGTCAAAAAAATAAAATCAGTGAGGTTAGAGATTAAAATATACTTTTTAACTTGAACTTGGGAGCACTCCTATTAGAATCCATAGTTTAATGGCCTTTAACCAGAACTGGAGGACAAAATATTCTAAGTAAAACCAACTGCAATTGCCTTAAGAGCATATTTAATTTAAAGCTAAAACAGCATAGGCAGACTTGGAATATTTTAATAAGCTGAAACCAATTACTGAAATGCTTTGCTCAAATATGAGTAAAAATTGAACACTGTGTTTAGTTAGTGCTGTTCCCACTATCAGTGACACATGCTGGGTGTATCTACATTACAGTTTGGAACAGAAGTGAGCTTTTGAGCTCATCCTCTATTTACCTTGGTTCATCTATCATGGAACGTCCCAAAGAACACAGATGAGCCTCCTCTTAGCTGAGCAACACTGGAACATTTTCTTTACCTTGGTTCATCCATCTTTGGATAGGTCTCAAAGAATACAGATGAGCCTCCTTTTAGATGGAGCAACAGTAGACAATGTGTTTTAACCACTAATGGAGTCCGTTGGACCAGACCAGAGAGAGTCGGAAGTGCAACACTCTGACATTCAGACAGCGTGAGTATCAGGCTTTCCACATGAACTGTTTCCTTCCACAAATGTTGGGGGGTTTTGCCCTGCACTATCTGGCATGGCCATTACAATCACTATTTAGACCACAAATTATGCCTACTGTCATAGATGCTTCCATTTAGGTACAGCAGAGTAAACTGGATGAACAGTACTGAACGTGTTACTTATCCCTGCTCTTGGGCATCTGAGCTTCGAAGTCTTTAGTCCTCACAGCATCCAGTAGACAGAGATAACCTGATGGTGCTACACTTTTTCAAACCCAGTAAAAGAGGATAAGCAACAATGACTCTGAAATAGGCAACTGCATCTTCCCAACCCTCAGCTTTTAACTACCCAGGACTGGCCCTAACATTTCTGCAGTTGCGCAGAAAAGCACAAGAGAACTGCACGAGCTGAAAGGCACGTGTCCAGAGAAGGGAAACAAAGCTGGGGAGGGGTCTGGAGCACAGCCCTGTGAGGAGAGGCTGAGGGAGCTGGGGTTGCTTAGCCTGGAGAAGGGGAGGCTCAGGGGAGACCTTCTTGCTCTCTACAACTCCCTGAGGGGAGGTTGTAGCCAGGTGGGGGTTGGTCTCTTCTCCCAGGCAGCCAGCACCAGAACAAGAGGACACAGTCTCAAGCTGTGCCAGGGGAGGTTTAGGCTGGAGGTGAGGAAGAAATTCTTCCCAGAGAGAGAGATTGGCTATTGGAATGTGCTGCCCAGGGAGGTGGTGGAGTCACCATCACTGGAGGTGTTTAGGAGGAGACTGGATGGGGTGCTTGGTGCCATGGTTTAGTTGATTAGATGGTGTTGGGTGAGAGGTTGGACTCGATCTTGAAGGTCTCTTCCAACCTGGTTTATTCTATTCACTCAGTGTGCGTGCATGGCATGAATACAATAGAATTATCATAGAATCATTTAGGTTGAAAAACATCTTTAAGATCAAGCCCAACTGTTAACCCAGCACTGCCAAGTCACCACTAAAACATATTCCTCAGCACCACATCCTTTAAATCTCTCCAAGGATGCAGACCCTACTACCTCCACAGGCAGCTTGTTCTACAGGTTATAAATCAAGTCTTGAAGCAAAGACACCTTCAGGTTCAGTCACTCATTTCTAACAGCTGAACCCAACAGCATGTGGCTCCCTGCACAGTGTGCAGGAGCACTGACTTGCCATGTGTAGCCATCAGGACAAGTCCCAGGACAATGTGTGGAAAGACATGGGTATCTTCACTACTACTACAGTTCATTCTTCAGAGGAATGTTTCTTCAGTAACTATCCAGAAGCTGAGTCTGTCAATATAGGTGGGACAAATGACTCAGCCTGAATCAAACATTTTGTTAAGGGGCCTGAAGTAAGCAGGCAAGACACAGCTCTTGATGCTTGATGCAAAGTGCAGGTCATTCAAAAGGAAGCCCATCAGTGGTAACAAAGATCTTGACTAGATTGGGTTTACATCTATATACAATTGAATTACTATTTGGTACTGCAAGAAAATAATATGCCATCTAATTTCTCTGCAGTGAGCACAGCTGAAGAAAACTCTGACCTCTGGATTCACTGGAGACAGGAGAAAATGGTTCCCCCTTTTCCTCCTTTTAAAATGCTAATGATCTGGTAGGATGACCTTTGGAAAAGGTCAGAGTCTGCTTCTGACCAATTCTAACAGATTAAGTCATAGAATCAATAAGGTTGGAAAAGACCTCAGAGGTCATCAAGTCCAACCTGCCACCCAACACCTCATGACTAACTAAACTATGGCTCCAAGTGCCACATCCAATCCCTTTTTGAACACCTCCAGGGATGGTGACTCCACCACCTCCCTGGGCAGCACATTCCAAGGGCCAACTACTCTTTCTGGGAAGAACTTTCTCCTCGCCTCCAGCCTAAACTTCCCCTGATGCAGCTTGAGACTGTGTCCCCTTGTTCTGGTGCTGGTTGCCTGGGAGAAGAGACCAACCCCCACCTGGCTACAACCTCCCTTCAGGGAGTTGTAGAGAGCAATAAGGTCCCTCTAAGGCTCCTCTGGTATCCTATCTAGCCTTCCTCTGTCAATAACAGGATAACTGAACAAACATTCCAATTAAATATCAGAAGATCCAAGCAAATCTTACACAGAGCCAGACTCAGAATTCAAAGCTACACAGACACAAACTGTCAGAGAGTAAATTCTCATCTAAAGTAACTCCAATGTTCATTCCAGAAGAGACTGAAAATGTTCATCATTTAAGACTACATTTTTGTTTAAAGTTTTAAAAAGTGAAATGGAAGACACTGGCAGCTTTGTCTCATTCCACTGCTGTGAGCTCAGGAGAATTAAGCAGATGGGAGGAAGTGTGTTTTCAGTCACATCAGCATGAGGAGTGTCTTGCATATAGGGTTAACATTGTTTTCTTTCTTACAGTGTATGATTAGTAATGCACTTGGCTAAACAGTTTCAGGTTCCAAAATATAGAATCATAGAGTTGTCAGGGTTAGAAGGGACCTCAAGGATCAGCCAGTTCCAACCCCCCTGCCACAAGCAGGGACACCTCACACTACAGCAGGTTGTTCATAGCCACATCCAGCCTGGCTGCAAAAGCCTCCAGGGATGAGGCTTCCACCACCTCCCTGGGCAACCTGTGTCAGTCTCTCACCACCCTCATGGGGAAGAGCTTCTTCCTGACATCAAATTTTAATCTATTCATTAGTTTTGTTTCATCCCCCCCAGTCCTACCACTGCCTGACACCCTCAAAAGTCCCTCCCCAGCTTTCTTGCAGCCCCCTTCAGATAATGGAGGGCCACAGTTAGGTCTCCTTGGAGCCTTCTCTTCTCCAGACTGAACAACCCCAACTCCCTCAGTCTGTCCTCATAGGAGAGGAGTTCCAGCCCTCTGCTCATCCTCATGGCCTTTCTCTGGACACCTTCCAGCCCCTCCAGATCCTTCATGTAATAGGGGCTCCAGAACTGGCCACAGTGCTCCAGGTGGGGTCTCACCACAGCACAATAGAGAGGGAGAATCACCTCACTGGCCCTGCTGGCTGTGCTTCTCTTGATGCAGCCCAGGATGTGGCTGGCTTTCTGGGCTGCAAATGCACACTGCTGGCTCCTGTTGTGCTTCTCATCTACCTGCACCTCCAGGTCCTTTTCTTCAGGGCTGCTCGAAGCCAGTCCCTGCCCAGCCTGTATTGGTGCACCACTTAAGCGTATTATGGAGCTCTGCAGATCCTCCAAAGTTGCTGGGGGCAGGCAGGAAGCAAAGCTCACACTCTCTTATTCACAGCATTTTTCTCTTGGATCAATCTAATCAGTTATACTCAAACAAAACTGTGCTGCTTGTGTTTGCTATTGCATGGCTGGGCTTGGTGACCTTGAATTTCCACCCCTGTCAAACCTCTCTGCAGGTACCCAGTTACCTTTCCCCCCCACCTCTATTAAATACCTAATTATTAAACACATCATCTAAAAGCACAAAAATTAGGTGAGACAGCATGAAATAAATGGAATGAAGAACAGAATACCAAGTCTGTAATGCAGCTCTGCCTTACCAGATACCACTGAATGGGAGAGGGAGAAAGTCACTTGAAGCTCATTTTCTGCCCTTTGTTACTTCAAAATTTTGATGTAATTTATCTTTAGGTTTTTTATATCTTCCCAAAGTTATTAATCCCTCACTGACCTAAGGCAGATCAAAGTTACAAAGGACAAGGATCAGCCATACTGAAAATGAATTCAGAGTTCATTCAAACTTTGGAAAACTGGCCAAAAGAACCGATGGTATCCTGGGGTGCATCAAGAAAAGTGTGGCCAGCAGGGCTAGGGAGGTTATTCTCCCCCTCTACTCTACCCTGGTGAGATCACACTTGCAATACTGTGTCCAGTTTTTGGCTTCCCAGTTCTAGAGAGACAGAGACCTGCTAGAGAGAGTCCAACAGAGAGCCACGAGGATGATTAAGGGACTTGAGCATCTCCCCTGTGAAGAGAGACTGAGAGCCCTGGGGCTGTTTAGTCTGGAGAAGAGAAGGCTGAGAGAGGATCTGATCAATATCTGAGAGGTGGATGTCAAGTGGAGGGGGCCAAGCTCCTTTGGGTGATGCACCATATTAAGACAAGAAACACCTGGTACAAGCTTGAACGTAGAAGATTTCACCTCACCATGAGGCAAAAATTCTTTCCAGTGAAGGTGACAGAACCCTGGAGCAGGCTGCCCAGATAGGTTGTGGAGTCTCCTTCTCTGGAGACTTTTCAAACCCAGCTGGATGCATTTCTGTGCAGACAACCCTGGGTGATGCTGCTCTGGCAGGGGCGTTGGACTGGATGATCTCTGGAGCTCCCTTCCAACCTCTAATGTACTGCAATACTGTGACTTCCTAAATGCTCTGTGTATTTTATCTGCATAAATGATCAAATCATGTTAAAGGTTGATCTACATTAAGGCTTCTCACCTGAACTGGTATTACCATAAACTAATATGCACAGCTTAAACTGGGCAAGAGAAAAACGTGTGAACCTATGTCACAACTACCTTACTAGCTGAAACGCTGAAGAGACCTGACAAGTGTGTGCTGATCACTGCTCCACTATCAGAATTCACTTCCTTCAGCAAGGTGAATCAAATACCAAGACATTCCCTTTCCTCTTGGTCCTAAATCTGGGACAGAAAACGAAGTAGAACTTTTGACAAACTTCTCCAATTTATCTCAGTATGAGACAAATTGCCTCTTGCCAGAACAACTCAAAAATCCTGAGTCCTGTTTCTAGCAGAATGGCAGGTGGAAAGGGGTGCCCTATCAGAGGAGAAATGGATCTGAACAGATAGAAGTGACAGGTAGCTGTTTTTCTGGGAGAAAGGAGATGCACAAAACAAGGGAATGTACCTTTTCTACCCAGAGACTCCTGTGGAAAGTTTTGTGGGTTATTTTATACATCCATACAAAGACAGGAGGTCTCTTGAGATCTCTCTCATCATGAGGCTGTTAATTCTACTTCAAGCAGCACCTGCCAAGAGTAGTCTCCCCTGAAACTGTTACTTATGACAAAATCAGGCAGTGTGCATCACTTAATGTACATTGCAGATTTCAAACTCCATCCCATTTGCTGTGAAAACAGACTTTTCTTTGTGGTATTTGAAAATGAAGCACATTGCCATGGTTCTGCAATGAGGACAACACACATCTAGCAAAACCGTGGTCCTCAGATCACAAATGGCTTTAAAGAACTCAGCCCCAGCTCCTATTTTTCTGTGGTTGCAGATAATGGCGAGCAAGCATGCTTGAAACACATTCTTTCAGAGAGCAGAGTATTTCACCACGGGGACTAGAATGTAGGAGGGGAGCTTCTGCCATATTAAGAATCAAATGTACACTTCTCAAAGCACTTACAGCAGAAACTGCAAACATTAGCACCAACAAAACAGATACTACATGAACCAAAGGGGGTGGGGAAAAAGCTCCCACAGCTACAGGGCACTTAGCAGGAAAACCACTAAAAGGTGACTCCTTTGAAACCACAGGTAATTCAGGGACCAAACAACTGCTGTCAACAACAAAGAAAGGAGTGTTTGAAACAGTGCTTCAGGTGGAAGGCATTTGGAGAATTAAGAATTTATCCTGCATGAGGTTTTTTAATTCCTGGATGAAACTTCAAGCATTATCATTTCCACAAATGGATTCCCCCTGGTTTGCAGAAAGAAATCTGCAAACACACACTGATTCTCTAGACTGAGCTAGATACTTCATCCTTCAGTTGTCCTCTTTCTGGCTGTTTATTAACAATTGCATGAAATATTACTACCTCCTCCGTTCTGTGATCCTGCAAATCAATTGGAATAGGATGTGAGGAACAAATAAAATCAGCTTCACACAAAAAAACCCTTTGAGGTGTGCTTCTAGGACACTTGTAGCCGATGTCTCTGTTGCCTGATTTGTGTCTGCCCTGCTGTAAATTCTGGATTATATCAACTTTCATTTGCTCTTCTGGTGAGGAAGTTGAGGGACATCACCTGGTAGGAACCTCAGGAACTGTGAGGCAATGTTCAGTTCTGGAGGGAATGGAAACCTTGGTAGCCATTGACTTAAAGCACTGTAGAAATGATCTTGAACTCAGCAGAGGAAAATAATGAGCAGTGTATACAGACAAGGCAAAAATCAGTTTAGAGAAAACATACTCTAATCATGAACAAAATTAATGACATCTTGCATTCATTTCTGCTACCTTTCTCTAGATGTAACACATCAACTTCTACGTGCTACCTAGGATTGTTCTGAGAAACAGTTACCTCATTCTTCTTAGTGGAATTCAGACTACAAAATGACAAATCAATATGCAAAGAAGCATTGACACCTTGACAGGACATCCTGCAGACCTGATCCCCTTTGCTTCATAGCTATCAGTAACCATTAGCACCTTCTCCATGTCTACTGAATGCTAGAAGTCAAGGACTGAAAAGAATTCATTATTCTCCAAGATGAAAGAGGATCCCAGGATTGGAGAATGAAAGGAGAAAGTGGAAGCAGAAGGGGAATCACTCAAAATCAAAGCTGATCAAGAGTTTTGGGCCCCTCAATTTAAGAAGGATATTAAGACACTTGAATGTGTCCAGAGAAAGGCAATGAGGCTGGGGAGGGGCCTGGAGCACAGCCCTGTGAGGAGAGGCTGAGGGAGCTGGGGTTGCTTAGCCTGGAGAAGAGGAGGCTCAGGGGAGACCTCATTGCCCTCTACAACTACCTGAAGGGAGGTTGCAGCCAGGTGGGGGTGGTCTCTTCTCCCAGGCAACCAGCACCAGAACAAGAGGACACAGTCTCAAGCTGTGCCAGGGGAGGTTTAGGCTGGAGGTGAGGGGGAAATTCTTCCCTGAAAGAGAGATTGGCCATTGGAATGTGCTGCCCAGGGAGGTGGTGGAGTCACCATCCCTGGAGGTGTTCAAGAGGGGATTGGATGTGGCACTTGGAGCCATGGTTTAGTTAGTCATGAGGTGTTGGGTGACAGGTTGGACTTGATGATCTCTGAGGTCTTTTCCAACCTTATTGATGCTATGATTCTAAGCAGGAAAAAACAAAACCAAACAACCACATCTTGAGTACAGATCTTCAGGGTGAGAGGGTGATGCAGTTCCTGGGGGGTGGGGGGAGGTTGGGAAATCAGCTTTTGGCTAAATGGTCTTTGTTTTCTAGTTTGTGTTTTGCATTAAAGTACACAGTATAGGTCTCAATCTATTACAAGCCTATAAATATCCAATATGGAGGATCCAAAAAAGAACCAGTGAAATACAGGATGTGACACATTAAGTCAGTGCAGAAGTGTCAGAACAGCACTCCAGAAACCAAATGAAATTTAACAAAGGTTCTTCTGTTGCCTTTTCACTCACATTTATGTTATTACAACTCTGTGTATCAGGCAGCTTCTCTGAAAAGTCCTTTTCACAAAGAGAAAAGAAAAGAGAGAATGGTAATTTAATTTTAGACCATTCCAGATTGATTTCTAGTCCATGCTCAGATGTCTGGAATTCAGCCAGAATAAAACCTGTATTTTAGAGCAAATGAACTAACACAGCTCATGAACAGTTTATTATCCTCAACTTTCGCTGTTAGCTATAAATATTCCAAAATGTTAAAACTGCTTCTCAAGGGTATTTATGTGTTGGCTTAGCTTCATGCTCATGATGGAGTCTTGACCTGTTCTCCATTTGATGAAACCAACAAAATGCTAAGGAGGATAGGAGAAGCAGCTGTCCTAATATGACATTTCTTCCAGGCTTAAAAACAATTTTACTCCAAGACAGACCAAACACAGTTGAGCCAGAAGGACCAGAGAGCATTTTCACTTTGCCCACTACACTCTCTCTTGAGTCTGGTGAGACTACATACACTTAGCAGTGTGTATGTACAAAATTCTTCGCAGAGTTTTGTTGGATTAGGTCCTGTGTCCACAATTTTAAAGCTGTGAGAAAACTGCCAGGAAAAAAAGCCTAAATGAGTTCTGGCACAATGGATTGTGGACACAAGGAGGAAGAGGCTCCCTATTGTACACAAACCACCTTCTTCCACGGCCTAAAAATAGCCTGGTATTTCGAGCACTGCTTCATTAGGTAACAGAACTCAGAATAACTTTACAGTTCCACTTAATATGGCATATAAAAACCCAAAATCCTAACAGTGTTCTGGGTTCGCTCCTCAGTGCTCATGTTTGTTAAGGGTCTGCCATGTGCTTCAGCTACTGCGGCTGCAACTCACATGGCAGCTTAAGCTACAGTGAAGCGGGACAGTTGTGGCTTCCCCCATTCCCTGAACCAGCACTCATGCTCCTGCAACTAAATGGTGAACAATTCAGAGCTGATGGAGTCAAAAGATAGGCCAATTTCCTGTTATACTTGATTTGATCTATGTATGGCCCACTGTCAAACAGATAGCCACGTTCTCTTCCATGCATTGTGATGCACACATCAATCTCCTCCACTGCAGAACTAGCAGCTTTGTACCTATAGACTCAGTCACAACTCACTGGCCCCAAGGACCTGGACATGCACCTGGTGGAGCAGGTCCAGAGGACAGCCACGAAAATGATCAGGGGGGTGGAACACTTCTGCTATGAGGACAGGCTCAGGCAGCTGAGGGTGTTCAGCCTGGAAAGGAGAAGGCTCTGGGGAGACCTAATAGCAGCCTGCCAGCACCTGAAGGGGGCTACAAGAAGGATGGAGAGAGACTATTAGCAAAGGCCTGGAGTGACAGGATGAGGGGCAATGGTTTGAAATCAGAGAAAACTAGATTTAGACTGGATGTTAGGAGTAAGTTCTGTACCATGAGGGTGGTGGAACACAGGAACAGGCTTCCTAGAGAGGTGGTTGAAGCCTTGAGATATTCAAGGTAAGGCTCAACAGGGCTCTGTGCAACCTGATCCAGTTGAGGATGCCCCTGCTGACTGCAGAGGGAGTTGGACTGGATGACCTTTGGAAGTCCTTTCCAACCCAGACCATTCTATGATCACAGTACCTTTCCTTTTGATGGTCTAACTATAATGGATTAAGACTGAGGTAAAGAAGCAGCTTTAGCCACATTTGGGGCAAGGGTCCAAACAGAACCTGGTTGGATCAACAGTAGTGAATGAAGAAATACTGGGTGGCTGGGAGGAAGATAGAGCCATGACAACTGCCCTGATTCAGGCCACAGCTCACTGGGAGGCAATCAATGTAGTTTTAAGTCAGCTAACCCAGCTACTGCTAGAAGCCTAACCATGCAAAAGTTATCTTTCCAGGCACAGTTAAAGTGTGCACTAAGGAACAGTCACAGTGAATGTTTGCCTAATGTTGCCAGCAATGCAGGCCAGATGAAAGCCTGCATGTGTTTTAAATTAAGCTTTTCACAATTAAAAACTTTGCTGGATTAGGACTACAGGGGAGAGAACTAATACCCACTTGATATGGAGCATTTACTGTGCTTTCTTTTTCCTCCCATTTTCTACTGTGCTCTGTTCTTCTATCCTCTGTTCTTACCTTGCCTTTTTCCCCCCTCTCCCTCCTCTGTCCCACCTGCAATAATAGCAGCTGCCAAATCTCAGAGTGACAATTTGTTAGCACTCATTCAAATGAAAAAAACTAATTAAAACACATCTGACAGTTGCTGGAATATTAAACACATGAGAATAAAGCCACAAAATAACAGCATTTGCTTGATAAACAGACCCACAGGAGAGCTCCAACTCTAAACGCATATAATTTGGGTATTTTCAACTCCTAACTCACATTTAAGGTTTTTCTTGAATGGGATCAGGGATTTCCATCAAAATCCAAGTTAGAACACTTTGCTAAGGCTACACTTCAGGGGGGAAAGAAAAAAAGCTTAGCTTCTGTCTTTTAAAGTAGTATTCTCTAGGGTGCTAATGCATAGCTGGGGTATTGCAGCGTTACACAGCCCATCAGTCTCTGTGACACTCAGGGGACTAGACTTGAAAAGAGATACGACATGTACAAGCCAAAACACATTTAAGCAAACAAAAATCATCACAGAGTCAATTCATTATTACCATGAAGCCAAAAGCAATCTTTACAGAGAAGTTTTCAAGACAACTATATTAAGAGTTCAGACTTGATTAAGCAGTGTCTTATTTGCTGTATACTGAGTTGAAAGGTAACCTGGCCTAGCTGGCATTACAGAAGGTATTACTGTCTTCAGGAAACATAGCAAGCTAAGGAACTAGAAGGATTCTGGTGTGACTGACCTTGTTCTGTGAGGCCACTGATACAGGCAAATTTGTCCTCAGTAGGCGATGTAGCAGCAGAAGAGGACACAGACCTACTTGTCACAACGCCCCAGATACCACACCCTGTGCTGCTCAGCATTTTGATCTTCCCTCTGAAATAGGACAAGAATTGGAAGTCTGTCCTATGAAGCACAAGTTATTCTTGCGCCCATTTTATGTTACCAGACCTAAATTTGACTAGCCTGCTGTACTGGCATACCATTTACTAACACTAAGGCATGGGGATAGACTTGCACACAGGAACACAGGGTAGTAAGACACAGGCAGTGCTTCGTGCAGCATGACTATTCCTGGGCACATGTTCCAGTAGCTATCAGAAAACTCAGCAGATGAGGATAGTCTTTTCTAGCTGGGCCAAGGGGTGATGGTTTTAAGCTACAAGAAGTGAGACAGACTAGATAGAAAGAAGAAACAGAGTGCTGAAACACTGGCCTGGGTTCCCCAGAGAGCTGGTAGATGCCCCGGTCCTTGAAAAGGCAAAGTTTGAAGGGACTCAGAACAACCTGACCTACTTGATGTCCCTGCTCACTGCAGGGAGGTTGGACTAGATGACCTTTCAAGGTCTCTTCCAACCCAAAGCATTCCATGATTCTAAGATTTTAATAACAAGGGCTACTTCCCTATGGTTGCTTGTCCCTTTTGGGGAAGTCTTGCTAAACACTGTTCAGATCCAAGGTACCAAACAATTCTTTAACAGTCTATCAACCACCCTCAATGTGGTGAGCAATCAGTTCTTGAACCCTAGCTTTTTTTATTCTGTTACTGTAACTGATGTGCCTCTTTTTAACAGAAAAGATCAGAAGACCTGCATTACCTATGGCCAAATTAGAGTCAGTAGCTCCTAAATTTTAATTCTCCACTGAATTTAGAAATAAGACATGTTCAAGTACTCAGGTCAATGTGCTTGCACACTCCATATCTCACACCCACACGCAAGGAGAACCAGGTCATGAAGCAAAGAGACTGTAAGAATGGAAAAGAATTCAGTGCTGCCCCCTTCCCTGATGGAGGCAGATGAAGAACCAAGGAGCTTGTTCCAGGCCATTAGCTCTGATAGCTGTGAGAGCATGCAGAAGTAGGGCCCCAGAAGACTCTACTATTACAAGCAGAAAGTGGTCTTCTGTGAATTCTGCATGTGTTCACCCTGGGGAACTGCAGCAACAAGTACTCAAAACACTGCAGAAAGTTCTTAACGTTACAGTATACAGAAGTAAAATCATTATTGTCTTGTCCATTTTAAATGATCTGTTTTAAGAACTACAGCCACCACTCCCAACAGGGGCACAGAACTACAGCCACCATTCCCAACACGTGTCCTGCTCCAGCAGTGAGAACAACAGCTAGGAGCTCAGCTTGGGAATCAGGGTTCAAGCCCCTTCTGAGCTATGCCAACCCTAGCATCACTGTACCACCTACCTACACAAACATGGAAATCACACAGAAATCCATCAAAAAGCTCTGAACTATAGAACCTTGGCAGTGCAGCAACACTGAATAGTTCATTCTAATAATTAAGAGGGAAAACCTGCTGATACCAAGTCTGTAAATGTCTCAGCACTACTCACAAGACTGTTTAAAATCATATTCTCTGCCATTAAGCATCATCCATATTACCAACAACGACCGTTCTTTGGCAATTCAGAGTCCTGCCAGCGCTCTAAAGGGGCTTCCAATGGCACTGATAATTTCCACAAAGCAACATGGAAAACCTATTTGCAATTCCACTAACACTTTCCAACAAAGAGCATGTGGGAATCCGCTCCCTCCTTTCAGGCATGTCAGCAGATCTCGAAACGGGAGTCAAAGTTTCCATTCCAAGCCCTTCTTTGTCAAGGGGTTGCCGAGTCAGCCCTCAGGGAGGGAGCGCTGAGGGTTCAGGTGCTTCCATGCTATCTCGTATCTCCAAGCCAGCCATTTGTCTAAAGACAGTTTAAGCCATTAGCTCATAATATGGATGGCTGCCTTCTGGAACTGGGAGGGGAGAAAGGGACATAAGATGCTAAAATTACTTCTAAAAGAAGGTATTTTGGAAAATAACCTCTAACACCTCCACAATGTCTTTCTTTTTTTTTAATCCCCTCCCAGCAAACGGTTCCTAAAGACCCAGAGCTAATCTCCCTTTGGTGGCCAATGTTTACAAGCTATAAAGTGAGTCTTGGCATTTTGTGGAACCTGGAAATAGACCTGGAAAACCTTTTTAACAGCCTCATCCTGGAGTTCACTAATACTCATCTGATATATCAAACGACCACTTTACTATTGAACTTCAAGATCCTGAGACACTTAGTGAAACAGTTTGAGGCCAGAAGTGACCTTTATTCTACATAACTTGAGTTTATAGGAAACTTCAGCTATACAATTCCAGCTCCTTGGAGCATTCAGGGAGTTTTGGGGGTTTACTACAACTTGCAGTACTTATTATCAGCAGTAGAGGTAGTCTTAAAGTTGAGTGCTTGTCTCTGTTGTGCTACTGGATATCTCCCCTTTAATTACCTCTTTAAATGGACAGTAGAGTCTTTGTATTCTACTCTGCCTGGTGACCTTGCTGTCCAGGACCATAAGCAGCTGACCAAGATTCAATCAACCCAGAGAAGGGCCACGAGGATGAACAGAGGGCTGGAGCTCCTCTCCGATGAGGACAGACTGAGGGAGCTGGGGTTGTTCAGTCTGGAGAAGAGAAGGCTCCCAGGAGACCTAATTGTGGCCTTCCAGGATCTGAAGTGGGCTACAAGAAAGCTGGGGAGGGACTTTTGAGGGTGTCAGGGAGTGATGGGGGGAATGGAGCAAAACTAAAAATGGGTAGATTCAGATTGGATATTGTTCCCCATGAGGGTGGTGAGACACTGGCACAGGTTGCTTAGGGAGGTGGTGGAAGCCTCATCCCTGGAGGTTTTGAAGGCCAGGCTGGATGTGGCTCTGGACAACCTGATATAGTGTGAGGAGTCCCTGCCCATGGCAGGAGATTAGAACTGGATGATCCTTGAGGTCCTTTCCAACCCTAACAATTCTATGATTCTAATAACACAAATGCACATGGAATCATGGAGTTGTTTTGGTTGGAAGAAACATTTACGATCAAGTCCAACCGTTAACCCAGCACTGCCCAGTCCACCACTAAACCATGGTCCTCAGCACCACATTTACACAGCTTTTAAATATCTCCAGGGATTGCAACTCCACTTCCCTGGGCAGCCTGTTGCAGGGCTTGGGAGCCCTCTTGGTATAGAAATTCTTCCTAATATTTAATTTAAACCTCCCCTGGTGCAACTTGAGGCTGTTCCCTCTTGTCTTATTGTTACTTGGGAGAGGAAATGGACCTCCACTTCCCAACCTCCTTTCAGATATTTATAGAGAGTGAGAAGGCCTCCCATGAACCTCCTTTTTCTCCAGGCTAAATCACCACAGTACCCACAGCCACTCCCCACCAGACCTGTTCCCCAAACCCTTCACCAGCTTCACTGCCCTTCTTTGGACACTCTCCTTGCAGTGAAGGGTCCAAAACTCAACCCAGTATTTGAGACAGAGCCCCTCCAGTGCCAAGTACAGTGGGTCAGAAGAATCCATAGTGGAAAGCAAGTTTTAATAGACACTTCTAGAATGCCAACAAAGTAGCACATAAATCTGTGTGCTACCTCAGTATCCAACAAAGATCTGACAAAAGGGGGCGAAGCCAAGATTAATATGCTAATCCAAACAACACATGGAAAGCTATCCCTGCTCTGAACAAAATTATGATTTCCCAGTTCAACAAAACAAAACAGTATTACAAAAATTTGTGTAGCAGAACTGGAGAGTCAGTAAAGCATTAGGGGGGGAAAACAGATGGTGAAAACATTTTCCATGGAGTCAGAAAACAATTGCCAGTAGTTCACATTGACCAGAAACAAAGTGCTGGGCATATTTAGATGGCAACACTTGATAGGAGGGCAAAAATAATAAATAAAGGGTGTGAGGAAACAAAACCAACACTAGCCAGGAAAACAGGGCAGTAACTTTCACTGTCACAGAAGAAAAGTGAGGAATGGCAAATAACAGAAAACTCAAAACTAGTTTCTGTCCTGCCCATCGTTACTGGCAGAGGACAAGTGAATGAATCCTAGTGACAGACAATGAGCTACTTCTCTTAAGCTCATAGTTATGCAAGAGAATTGCCAAGGAAATATGAAAAAACCCAAACCATTTAGCCAGATAAAAAGGTTTTCAACTTCTTTTTGATTCCTTGCATTGCACTGTAGTTCCCCTCTCTTGCACACAAGGCCACTTCAGAATTCATAGACAAGGTGTTTAGCTCTGATGTTAATTTTGCTCCTTAGATAACACCCCCCTGCTCAGCCAGTCTTTCATGGGCTCTGGACCTTCTATAATCCATCAGCAGTCCTCATGTTCAGGAACTGATAAAAACAAGCAAAGGCTTTCTCACAGCCACGAGGATGTTAAGTCCCTCATAACAACTCTTTGCTGCTGCCCTAACTGCAACAACAGCAGCATTTTGCTAATAATTTTAAGAGTGTCTGAATTCTCAGACAACTGAAGTCACCAAACTTGAAGGGAAAGGTTCAGGCTCTCTACACCTTGATTGTACATTTCATATCTTTTTTTTTTTCCCCTCTGATCTTATCACAGGATGTCAGGGGTTGGAAGGGAACCAAAGAGATCATTGAGTCCAGCCCTCTGCCAGAGCAGGACCATACAATCTAGCTCAGGTCACAGAGGAACACATCCAGATGGGCCTTGAAAGTCTCCAGAGAAGGAGACTCCACAACCTCTCTGGGCAGCCTGTTCCAGTGCTCTGTGACCCTCACGGTAAAGAAGTTCCCCTTTATGTTGAGGTGGAACCTCCTGTGCTGCAGCTTACATCCATCGCTTCTCATCCTATCCCAGGGAGCAAGTGAGCAGAGCCTGTCCCCTCCCTCCTAACCCCCAGCCCTCAGATATTTATAAATACTTATTAAATGCCCTCTCAGTCTTCTCCTTTTCCAGCCTAAAAAGCCCCAGGTCCCTCAGCCTCTCCTCATACCCTTTTTTGTGACAACCCACAAAGCAGAGGGTAAGGTACCCCTGGGTTCTTTATTTCATTGACAGTCATGAACCAAACTGGAACCAGCCAGAGACTTTTAACCTTTGAAGGGAGACATCTTGGAGAACTCTGCCAGAACTATTGGAGTGTGGCAAACAGAGGCTGATCTCTCAACCTGTGGCAGTGGATAATACACATCCTAACAGACTTGAATCTGCAAACACTAGAACACAAGTAAGACTTGCTACGTTCTCATGTGTTATATTACATTCCACGGGAGATGTATATACAAGCTGCTGCTAAAAGAGAAACTGGACTTTATTCTGTATTGACTTAATGAAGGAATTCTCACATTAATCTCTTAAGCTGAACTGCTCTTTAGAAAAACAGACTCTGTGGAAAAGAAAACCTCCATAAATCTCTTCAGCTCTCTCCAGAAAAATAGGCTTTTTGTAGCCCAAGGACTTTCTTTGCACCTTTTCTTGTGGAAACAATTAGCTTAGCAATTTTGAAGTATTAGGTGGGCACAGCTGCAGGCTCCTGGTATCTTTCCTATTATACAGCTATGTCCATACAGAAAGAAACAAGGATCTAGTCTATAGTGCTACAATACATCAGTAGGAAATACCTAAGTGAGCTACTAATAAGTTTGGGTCTTGAAGGAGCTTTCATTTACCTGGGGCCACCACTGGTTTCGCCAGATTTGTTTCTAATTGAAGACTCTTCTTTAGCTCAGGGACAAAAGATTTTGTTGCAGCTCACCAAAAGGCTTGAAACTGAACTCCAGCTGTCAGCTAAATTGCCCTCTTAATTGGTCCCTCAATGATTTTCAAGCAGTAAGTCTGAAGTCATTCATTCTTTCCTCATGGGTGTAGCAACCAAACTTCATGCAGAAGATCAAGTTCAAAACTCTGACCATGAACAGCTTAAAAGTCTGTGCTGCCAACTGTGGTTGCTTGAGATTACCCCCCTCCCCCAGCTAATTGGAAGAAAATACCCCTCAAAATAAAATTGCCAGAGCAGCTCAGTTGATGGTACCAAATGAAGCTCTATGTACAAGCAAACTACAATCTAGAAATATGAAATGCAGTGAATATGTACAAAATAGACAATATTTACAAGTTAGAAACAACACAAGAACCCCTCTGGACAGGACCAGGGGGTTACCAATAGCTTCCCCTTCTCCCCTCTGCAAGGGAAAAGAGAAATAGAAAAGCAGATAGTAGCTTGTTAGTACTTAGCCACAACAAGAACACAGCTAAGGTTACCAACAGCCAAGCAAAAGCTACCAGCTGGTATCTGCTAGAGCAAAGAAGCTGAGAAAGAGAGAGAAATAGTTTATACAACCAACTTTGTGTTAGTTATCAGCCCAATGTGATTATTTAGACCTTATCATTATTTTCCCTTTACATCCAGTGGTAATTGATTTACATTCTACCACTCTCTACTCAAGATCTGTGGAAAACTCCCTTCCCAGGCATCAGCCCCAAACTGCCACACCAACAAACTGATTTGTCCAGCCGACTGCTTTGAAAACTCATCGTGGGTGTGAAATCCCATTCTAGGCAGCTTCAGTTATACATTTCCTTTATATCTGATCTCCTGTACAACACAGTTAGTCTTAGGACTGCTTTCTGTACTATTATTCTGTCCAACCTGAAAAAGTTAATTGCTTGGCTGAGTACTTTGAAAATACTTTTCCTATAACTGGCAAGAATATCAACATCCAAATGATTACCAGCGCAGCAAACAATGATAATTGCAATAACAGCAGTAAGGCCACCTGTATCTCACTGGTGTGTGTTGAAAAAATTCAGTCCAATACATAAATAATCAGGAATCTGTCCTAGACCTGTGTTAAGAGTTTCTACAGCATATTTAAACACCCCCCCCAAACAAATTCAAAGCTGTGTGTCTGCTTATTTGGGTAGGTGAAAGCTAGCAGTAAGGACGGGACGGTACAAAAATAAAGACTCCAGTGGATAGCTGGCAACAGTTTCTAGCCAAAAGCTCTTTACCATCTGTTTGTACAAATTCAAGTGCTTAAGAAAACTCCTTTCTAAAAATCAAATACACTAAATACTATCAGAAAAACCTGCATGACATCACTTTGTGAGAAGCAGCTTTTCAGATGGGTTTCCCACAGTTGCATAGACATGTAAACTACAATTCATGAGCAAAAAGGAGGATATAGTTACATTTCAAGGTGTCACCGGGCTCTAAAGAAAAACTGCAGTCTTGTTTGCTAATAAGAGTTTACACAGGGTTTACACAGGTAGCTAAGAATCTTTGTGGGCTGGAATCATGTGTTAGAAGTCAGGAATTTACACCTAAACCTAAGGAAAAGCTTCTTTTCTGTGAGGGTGACCAAGCACTGGAACAGGCTGCCCAGAGAGGTTGTGGAGTCTCCTTCTCTGGAGACTTCCAAGACCCATCTGAACATGATCCTGTGCAGACTGCTCTAGGTGAACCTGCTTTAGCAGGGGGGTTGGACTCAATCCCCAGAGGTCCTTTCCAACCCCATCATTCTGTGATAGTTCCTAAAATTGTCTGAGCATAATAAGGACAGCAATATTTGATAAGAAGGGTAAAAGACCCTCTTGAACAATACCTCTATCACCTACATGAACATTGTCATGCAATGCTGTAGATAAAGCACCAAATAAATTAAGAAGGCCATTGCCATTCTGGGGTATATTAGAAGGGGTGTGGTGAGTAGGTTGAGAGAGGTTCTCCTCCCCCTCCACTCTGCCCTGGTGAGGCCACATCTGGAATATTGTGTCCAGTTCTGGGCCACTCAGCTCAAGAAGGGCCTCAGAGAACTGCTTGAAATAGCCCAGCACAGAGCCACAAAGATACTGGAGGGAGTGGAACATCTTCCTTATGAGGAGAGCCTGAGGGAGCTGAGGGCTCTGTAGCTTGGAGAGGAGACTAAGGGGTGACCTCATTCATGTTTATATAGATGTACAGCGTGAGTACCAAGAGAATAGAGCCAGGCTCTGCTCAGCGATGCCCAATGACAGCACAAGAGACAATGGTGGAAGCTGAGGCATTGGAAGTTCCATGGAAACAGGAGGAAACATTTTTTCACTGTGAGGGTGACAAAACGCTGGAACAGGCTGCCCAGGGTGGGGTGTGGAGTCTCCCTCCCTGGAGGTATTTGAAACCCACCTGGATGTGCTCCTGTGTGATCTGGTATAGGTGACTGTGCTCTGGCAGGGGGGGTTGACTGGATGATCTTTCGAGGTCCTTCCAGCCTCTAACACTCTGTGATTCTGTAAAGTACACTAAGCAAAACATGTAGCAAAAGATGTGCAGCTGTGCAACGTCTGGGTGCAATGTCACGGGGTGTCTTGACTATTTGGCTCAGAATGTCTTATGTCACTGGAGTTTATAGCTCAGCCTCACAGTCATTTATGTAGAGCTGCCTGTGTGTTTAATCAAAAGTAATAAGCCAGATGCTTCAAATTAAAGGCAGCTAAAAAAAAATTATATCTATTTCAATAGATAAATATAAATGCTGAGACATTTCTCATTCTTAGATGCTGTGAATATTAAACTATGGAAATTTACTTCCTTCACTGAACATAATCATACAACATGAGAACATTGAAATTTAATCCTCAAGTCATCTAAATATTTGCATGACAGCAGAATACAAAGAATCTAACTCAAAAACAGTGGCAGCACAGTAGTGAGGGCAAATGCCAAACCTTTGGTCTTACAAATAGCTTCTCAGACTTGTTTGTTATTAAACAATAAATGTAAACGCTGTTTTCTCTGTTGCTCTCTCAGGAAAAGACAATGATTGTCCTGAATTATCCTGGCAAAGCTTGGATAACACTTCCCTTAAATCTTCAAGACTTTGTTTGGTTTAGATTGATCATTTACAGCGAGATCTTTCATGAGAAACTCTGCCAGGAAAATCAAGTCTTACAAGTTGCAAAAATTCCAACAGATGCTTGACAAACCTGACTCCCAGTGTTGGAAAATCCAAAGCAAACTACGAAGTAGCCACCACCAGCATTCCACTAAAGAAGAAACCCAAACCAAAACCAAACCAAGTGAACAAAACTAACAACCAAAAAACCCAAAGATAAATGTTTCAGCCCAATCATTCTTTCATGCACAGTAACTTGGGTTTCCGTCACCTTAGTCAAGTTACTCATCATTTACCAGCATGAAACTATTTATATAGGAGCCACCAGATTCTTTCTGTCTGAAGTTTTCAGCAGGAAGATTATTTAGAGAAATACACTTTAGGACACTCACAGTAAGCAGCATGTAGCAGCAGTGTATGAGGAATACAGAATACTTACTTCAAGGGCTATATCCTGATAAATACATACATCTTAGAAGAAGAATAGAATAGAATAGACCAGGTTGGAAGAGACCTTCAAGATCATCGCGTCCAACCTATCACCCAACACCACCTAATCAACTAACCCATGTAACCAAGCACCCTGTCAAGTCTCCTCCTGAACACCTTCAGTGACGGTGACTCCACCACCTCCCCGGGCAGTCCATACATTGCTACCTCATCCTAAAGCTCAGTTTAATTGCTCAGAGATCAATTAGAATCATAGAATCAGTAAGGTTGGAAAAGACTTTGGAGATCATCAAGTCCAACCTGTCACCCAACACCTCATGATTAACTAAACCATGGCTCCAAGTGCCACGTCCAATCCACCTCCAGGGACGGTGACTCCACCACCTCCCTGTTTTAAATTAAGTAATTGTTTTAAAAGCTTTTCACCATACCCCTTCAGAGATGCCTCTTAAGAAAGCCAGCATGTACCAAGAATTCCCCTATGTTTTTTGGCTACAAACCACATTTTCAACTCATTTCATCAGAAATATTTTAGGTACAAGGGAGAATTTCGGAAGTGGAGCTCTGCAAATCGTCAATAATCTTTGCCTTCTAGAACATGTGGAAACTTCTTCTTGAAAACAAACTACTCACTCAAGTAGACTGCAAGTCTAGTAAGAAATTCATAACTTGTAAAGAAGGAAATGGAAAAGAGGGAGGAAGTCCACCGGACGTACGCGAGTCTACAATCACTGCGTTTGTACTTGTGACTGCAGCAGCCATCAGTGTGTCCCCAGTGGTACTGTAGCTGTAAGCTCAAGGGAAAAGTAATGGTGTAATAACAGAGGCTTCAAAATGGACTCAACTTCAAATTACATTCAAACTCTCCACCAGGCCTGTGAAGCCCCCAGTGAAATCTGTGCTGCTTTGTCCTTACTCTAACCAAGACAGCAAGATCAAAGTGAGCAAGGATAGATTTATCACGCTAACGTTTCTTCCCCCGATGCAATACACACGCCACACACTGTGCCTTAAGCAAGGCAGCAGGAAGAATTATTTGCCAGTTTCTGGGACAAAGAATGTTCAAGAGAGTACTTTTATACCCACTCAAAGCAAAAGCCATTGGCAAAGACGTTACCTTTGCAAGTGCAATATATTCTTTACTTCTAAGTGTTATGCACCTGATCCTATTCTTTATTATAGAATCACAACATAGGTGGATTAGGAAAAAATACATTTGGGGGGGGGGGGGGGAAATAAATAAATAAATCAGTTTGAATGATCTTTGAGGTCCCTTCCAACCTAAAGCATTCTGTGATTTCCATAATAAAAAGAAAACATCACAAAGCCATTAATTCCCTTTCCAAAGACACCTCGTGATTGGGCCAGAGCTATTCCTTTTCTCCTTACACAGACCTGTAGCAGGCCTACTAGATGTCACTTTCTGCTGTCCTAAGTAACTATTCCAAACAAAGCCAAAAGCCTCACTGACATACTTAGCAGCTGCCTGGAACATGTCAGTATAGTATTTTCTATGAGTTAACTGGCAAGCCTATGGCAGGATGCTACCCTACAGCACAATTTCTCATAGCACAGCACAGTCTTTCAGGCCCCAATCCCACACTTCTCTCCCAGTTCTTTGCATCACTCGGGCAACAGATTTGAGGCAATGCCTTCTTTCCTACATCTACTCATGAAACAAAAAAGGTGTTTAAAAACCACTCAGTGGGATACAATGGAGTGACTGGCAGTCATCTCCATACACTACATACTACACTACACTACCTTACCAGCAAGAGATGAGAAAGGTCAGACATTTATTAGCAGCAAGAATTGCATGTGAATTAACTGTTGAATATTTTTCCCCAGTGCATTATGGTAAATTATACAGCCAGGCTTCAATGCCACACCGTTACAGGGAGACAATTATTACAGTTAGCTAACTGAAGACTAACTGCACATCATCTATGCAAGCAGCAATCAATGCAACAAGAGCGCAGACATACTCATAGAGAGCTTGGAGTCTGGCATGGAATTTAGGTCTCCACTTGCTCATCATGTTCCAACTTTCTCTTCAGCAGATTTCTATGCACAAGCAATCTATAAGCAAGTGTGTCCAAGTACAGCACACCTTGGAGAGGACTTGTTTCTGCCTTTCTCAGTGAGGCACTCCCACTGCCTCCTGCTAAGACCTTCTTTTCAGTAGAGAAGTCAATTTCTTCAGCTTTGTTTTTCCACCCTTGTGATTATACTTTCAAGAACTGCTTGAGTTTTGCCCTAATCCAGCACATTGTGTCCAGGAGAGAAATCAGAGCTTACTCTTTGTTCTGACATACAAACACATATGCTCCCACCAAGGCAACTTCATCACTTCTTTGAAGGTTTGGTTGCATTACACTGTGTGCAACTATTAATAAAATGCAACCTGTAGAAAACCCTCTTGCTAGGATTTGGACTGGCACCAGATGGAGCAAGTATAACACTGTACTTCTCACTCTCTTTCAATGGATGGTAGCCCATTGCATCCAGCTCAGGTTCTCTCACCACCTGCAGAACCCTTTGGAATATTCAAAAGAATAAAATGAGCTGATGAAGTCAGATTTCCATCTTCCTCTGTGAATGTGGTCTGTTACAGTATCACAGTATAACTTAGGTTGGAAAGGACCTCGAGGATCATCGAGTCCAACCTATCAACACAGACCCCTAGAGGTATTTCCCTTCAGGGCTATCAGTCATTGTGTTACATTCAACCACAGCTGAAGAGATTTGGGGTTTTCTCTTCATTTCTGAGCTATTTGGTGGTGGAACCTCAAACTATTTTTATCTACTTTAACCTCTGCCGTTAAACTGCAGAGAGATTTTGGTAAATGACATGGAAGTTTAGCTGATAGAGCCCAATGCAACAAAAAAAATACTAGCTACAAGCAGAAGTCTCTCTAAAGGCAGTATTATTTTGCATTGCCATGAAACTACCTCTGTAACAAGAGACAGGAATAACAAAAGCCACCTACAGGAAGGAAACACCACCTCTCAACTCATAAGCAAAACCTTGAAATCCCTCAGGAAATGAAGGAAGATCTATCAGGAAAGCAATAATTTACTCCACTTTCTCCCTTTTTTCTCCTATTGAGTGGACATAGTGAAATTAACTGCAAACCCATAAAAAAAGGTACAGAAGATGAAACAAATTTCCTTTGAGGGCTGATTGTAATCACCATGGTCTTTCTGCAGTCTCTGATGACTGAAGCAAGAACTCAGGCCAAAAATACCACATCCAGAAAAACATTGCAATGCTGTGATTTCATGCCTAGTGTTACCTTCGGGTGTAAGTAGCTCCCTTGGCTCTTACACTTGCAGCAATTAGTTTCCAGACAGCTCAGTGCTAGATACCCTAGGTGTTCTCTACATCTCTGCACTAACCAGTAAATCCTATGATTCTAAATGGCAGTCAATTGCTACCATGAAGGAGTTAGATTCAAAGGCATAGCACATGGCTGGAAACCTAAAGATTTGTTTAAAGCTTCCAGAGTTTTCATTCTGCCTTTTTTATAGCTACAAAGCAACAACAGCAACCAGTTTTGCCATGTCAGCCTCAGCTTTTATCATGAGCTAAGACTTTCAGTAGGATTTGCAGGTCTTCATGCTGCTGTTTCTGGATCTCATGAATATATTTTTTACACTTTTCCTCTCATGCTACTCGTTTCAGCAATCAGATTTACTTTAAGACAGCAGAACATGAACTACTGAAGAACAAGTATGTGCTTGAAAAGAATGGAGCATCAGACAAAGAGGGATGACCTGTGATACGTTCTTGATTCATTGCTCTAGTTGCCTGAAGTAGGAATGTTATCAGGATTGTATGCTACAATAGAGAGATTATATATTCCATTAACAAGAGGACACTTAATATATCCATCAACAGACACTGAACTACAGATATGTCAGCTTTAACAGCCTCCCTTCTCATGACCTGAAGGCTACGAGGGCTGCAGGTGATTAGCACTCCAATAAAGTCAGAGCTTTAGACCTTCAGTGGATTTCTCAGGTGATTGGGGGGGTTTTGAGCAGACATTAATTGTGTGGTATTATCATACATTGCCACAGTAAATATTCTAATTCTTTGGTTGAATATTAGGAAAGATTTCTCCACAACAAAGGTAAACAGGCTAGCCAGGCAAATGGTGGACTCATACTTGGAGGGACTGAAAGAGATATGATGCTAAGGTATAGGGTTTAGTAGTGAGCTACCAGTGCTGGATTGGACTCAACCTTAAAGGTCTTTCCCAACCAAAACCATTCTACCCTTCATAGTATTCAAACTCTGCTAACGTAAATTCTGCTGCTGCAATTCCCTCCACACACAAGCACCCTGCCTATCTCTGCAACAGTTAGCCAAGCAAACAAGCAGCTGAATGCATTTGAAACACCCAACTAACTCATTTTTACTATTTTTTTTTTTCCCCCACAGATGTATAAGGACCTTCTGCTTATTTCTGGCTATTGTTGGTTGCAACCTCCAAGCTGCTCTTGCTGACATCACTCATGTAAAAAGAACACATCTGATTTACACTCAACATTTGAAATATTAGATGAACTCCAGGCAGGGGGAGCGGGATAAAAGACAATAAGGGTGGGAAGAGGTGTGAAGCTACAACTTAATAAATAAAATAGGAAATAAAAAGGCCTGAGAGCTTCCCAGTCACTCGATTAAACTGCTATGCACTCCTCTGCAGAGCTGCTTTTAAAATATGCTAGCACTATATCACAGTTCCCGGCAGCGTGAAGCCTTTCCAGAAAACGTGCCATCAGTGTATGCTACATGTTTTACAGCCAGCAGAATTTCATTTTATTAGAGCAAATAATGTGTTGGCTTTTTTTCCCCTTCAGAAATTCTAGGAAGTCTCCCCACAAAAGATAAGTAAAGGCCATATTTTAATCAGCTGGCTCAAGGTCTAACCGCCACAGTGGCGGGGGTGGGGGGAAGGGGAAGAAAAGGCAAGCCTTTATTACACCAAAACATCCCACAGTGGAAGAGGTTGTGAATAAAACCTATGAGAATCTCATTCAAGCACTGAGTGGTACAAAACCTTTCATCTGTGAAGCTATTTCATTCCAAGGCCGATCTCTACAGCTCAACTATTCTTGAAGTTGAATGAGCTGAGAATCCGACACACTGCACTATTACCACCAAAAAAAACCCTGAACACTATGTGAACAAAGCCTGAAACATACATCACTTATTTCATATATCCACTAGCATTCTGAAAAGATGAACTGTGCACCTCTAAGTAAAACAACATAATTCTCCTCCTCTTACCAGGCTTGGATTTCTGCTTTGCCATCTGCCTGTGAGTGGGACCCGCTGGTGTGGAGCCAGGTACAACCGTCCTCTCCTCCAGCTCAGACTCAGGGATCGGAGCACAGCCACCTAGTTAAAAACAGAAGAGCCTTAATGCGGTGCTTATGCAACAAAACAAATTCACCGGTGCACCATTAAGGAAAACAGGTGATAAATTAGCTGGCAGGAGCATGTAAAGCTGAAGCAGCCTTTACTCTCCCTTCACATAAAAGTTTGCTGAAGAAAACGATTACTGTTGTCTAGAAGGCTGGTTATGGCTTCATGACCTCTCTCCTACTAATGCTGGTTTGAATGGCTGAAGATGACAGAATATCCCAAACTGGTGCCACATCGAAGCTAGAAACAATGTGATTTGTGTTAAAGATCAGATTACTGGGAGCTAGTTTTGTAATAAAAGTAATTAAGTGCGAATGAAGTAACTTCACCAAGTCAACAGACCTAATGTAGATGGTTAGCTTGCACAATGGCATGGAATGGTATTTTTGGATGGACTAATACATAGTGGTTTTATTCCTCACTGCTAGAGATATGGAAACACAGAGACCCTTCCACTGTCTGGTAACACCCTGCATGAGCAATGCCTTACTATTACTGATCTTGGAGTGTACAGCATAATAGATTCTTCCTGGTTTGCTGTACTGCTCCCTGAGTTGCTCATGAGAGAACACAGTGACTTAAAGCTGTCTCTTCAAACATTTTAAAAGGCTTAAGTTTAAAACATGGAGAGAGGGTCAATCCATTAGTAGCATCACCTGCAGGAGCTTGCAGTGGAGTAGGTCCACATAAATTGATTCTAATCAGCTGTGATCAGGACTGTGGAGGACATGCCACTGCTCCACAGCAAAACCAGGGCTTTGCAATCAGTGCATTGCCAACAGCATAGTCCACAGCTGAGCTGCATCTCAGAGGCCTCCCAGGCTCACCACTCCTTATTGTGTTCTGAAAACACGTGTTTATAAACAGCATATCAACTCCCAGAGGAGAGGAAAGACTTTTCACCTTTCTGTCTGAGGTGTTCTATTTTGAAAATGAGTGTTTTACTCCAGGCTTTATAACCCATGGATCTGCAGAAGCAGAGGCTGTTCTCTCCTTACACAACAAATGAGGGCTGGAACACTTCTGCTATGAGAACAGTCTGAGAGAGCTGGGCTTTTCATCCTGGAGAAGGCTCCAGGGAGATCTTACTGTGGCCTTTCAACAGAAAGGGCTTCTTCAAATACACTGCAGACAAAACTAACACTAGAGGCAATGTAAGCCCACTGCTGAATGAGGTGGGTGCCCTGGTGAAAGAGGATAAAAAGAAGGCAAAGCTACTGAATGCCTTCTTTGTCTTTGTCTATACTGCTGGAGACTGTCCTCAGCAGTCCCAGACCCCTGAGGCCCCAGAGCAAGTCGGGATAAAGGAGGTGTTTGCCTTTGTTGATGAGCAATAGGTTAGGGATCAAATAAGCAATCTGGACATACATAAATCCATGAGTCCTGATGGGATGCACCCATGGGTGCTGAGAGAGCCGGCAGAAGTCATTGCTAGGCCACTCTCCATCATCTTTGCTAAGTCATGGGGAACAGGAGGGCTGCCTGAGGACAGGAGGAAAGCAAGTGTCACCCCAGTCTTCAGAAAGGGCAAGGAGGAAGAGCCAGGTAGCTATAGACTAGTCAGCCTCACCTCCAACCCTGGAAAGGTGATGGAGCAACTTATCCTTGGCACTGCCTCTAGGCATATCAAGGATAAGAAGGTAAACTGGTCAGAGACTAACAGAATTTTGACTTTAAGTAAGGAAACCTCCTTGAATTCTTGTATATCTCTATATCCATATCAAGTATCAACTGAATGTCCATTTTAGCATGCCTGTCATAACACATGCACCTGGAATCCAAAAAGGAATCGCAGCAGCAGAACAATTCACATCCACTGATAATTAAGTGAATAATACAGATGAGAAAAGTGAAATATTTAAAGGGGGGGGAGAGGGGGGAAGTGGGAAAAGAGGCAGGAATAGTATACAAATCTACCCACTGGAAATGATCCAAAGTTGAGAAGTTCTCCAGATGTCAGTCTGTAAACAGTGTTTCACAAAATGAATTTCCCCATTAATTGCTGGCAGGAATCACTTTTAGAATACATTATTACATTTGACCGACTCTTTTCCCCTTTCTCTGCGTAGCTAAATTCTTGCCTGACATCACAGATCCTTTATCAGTTGTGCTAAATCCAAGCAAGCTAGCTGTGGCCAGCAGAAGTGTTTGACAGGGTACAACACACCTAAAATTACACTCGAGCTAATTGTGAACTTTGTTCACCAGAGGAAATGAGATTTCTCCTGTTTATTTTCACTACATATGTTTTTGTAACTACATTTGGTTCTTAAGCTGGAAAAAGACACCCACACCCAAAGGAAACATAAATATAAAATACACACTGAACAAAAATTAAGTACTGACAGTTTTCCTACAGGTTCCTATCACCATGTTTTTACATGGCTCTCAAAGTTGAAAAACAGGAAAACAAAAGTAGTATACAGCTGAAAAATGAAAAGGCACTTTGAGGGAAAGACTGTTTGGGTTTCCTCGTTCCCTTCCACTCAATCACAATCTAAACTAAGCATAAAGTTTCCATTTTCCTCTGAAATTAACTCACACAGGAGTCTACAAAAAGAAGGGGGGGGAAAAAGCTTCCTGAGCAGTCTTTGGCAAAGAGAAGAGGCAAAATGTGAGCGGGAAGCTCTCTCAGTAGTGGGTTTTGTGTATACCACTACCCAGGGATGATAATCTAAACACCACAATTATTTCACAGAGATTCCAAGACCATAGTCAGTTGGGTTTCCTGTGCTGTCCATACCGTTTAGGGAAGTGTGTACTAAAAGTGCAGTTTAAGCCATCAGAGAATATTCTCTCTAAAACAGAGTTAATGAGTTACACTTCCATTGATTCTGCTGCCTGCATTTATTCAAGTCCTGTAAATTTAAAGGTTGGACTACATGATCCCTGAGGTCCCTTCCAACCTGATACTCTATGAATCTATGAGTTTTGCTAGGCTCTGTCCATAAGCAAGCATCTTGCCTGTTGAAGTAAACATTGCATGAAGGGTTTGTAGATGGATAGTGCTATTGCTGCTTTCTCAAAGGAAGATAAAATCATGAAATCTACAGAAGAAAAAGAAGCATGTCAGTATGTGATTTATTCACATACTGGGTCTGGATTAGAGGCTTTTATTTGGATAGATACATCCAAGGAGTGCAGGCATACTGCACTGCAGAGTGTCAGGAAGAGAAAAAGCAAAGAGAAAGAAAAAGGGAATGAAAAAGGGAAAGATAAAGCAAGGGAAAGAAAAAGAGAAGAAAAAGTAAAGAGGAAGGGAAAAGCAAAGAGGAACTAAAAACAAGGAGGAAGAAAAAACCAAAGAGGAAGAAAAAGAAAGGGAGAAAAGTTAAAGAAAAAGCAGAGGAAGAAGATGCAAACAGAAAGAAAATGCAAAGAGAATGAAAAAGAAAAGAGAAAGAAAGAATCAATAAGGTTGGAAAAGACCTCAGAGATCATCAAGTCCAACCTATCCCAAACACCTCATGATTAACTAAACCATGGCTTCAAGTGCCACATCCAATCCCCTCTTGAACACCTCCAGGGATGG
This sequence comes from Melanerpes formicivorus, assembly GCF_026170545.1. NCBI lineage: Eukaryota > Metazoa > Chordata > Aves > Piciformes > Picidae > Melanerpes > Melanerpes formicivorus. Next base: position 761,304 of record NW_027142500.1, read on the forward strand.
TGACTCCACCACCTCCCTGGGCAGCACATTCCAATGGCCAATCTCTCTATGAAGAACTTCTTCCTAACATCCAGCCTAAACCTCCCCTGGCACAGCTTGAGACTGTGTCCTCTGAAAGAAAGAAAAAGCAGAGAGGAAGAAAGAAAAAGCAAAGAGAAAGAGAGAAAAAGCAGAGAGAAAGAAACAAATGGCAAAGAGAAAGAAAAGGCAAAGAGAAAGAAAAGACAGAGAAAAAGAAAAAGCAGAGAAAAAGAAAGAAAAAGCAGAGAGAAAGAAAGGAAGAAAAAGCAGAGAGAAAGAAAGAAATGACAAAGAGAAAAAAAGAAAAGGCAAAGAGAAAGAAAAGGCAGATAAAAAAGCAGAGAGAAAGAAACAAAAAGCAAAGAGAAAGAAACAAAAAGCAGAAAGAAAAAGCAGAGAGAAAAAGCAAAGAGAAAAAAAAGAAAAAGCAAAGAGAAAGAAAGAAAAAGCAAAGAGAAAGAAAGAAAAGGCAGAGAGAAAAGCAAAGAGAAAGAAGAAAAAGCAAAGAGAAAGAAAGAAAAGGCAGAGAGAAAAAGCAAAGAGAAAGAAATGGCAAAGAGAAAGAAAGAAATGGCAAAGAGAAAGAAAGGCAAAGAGAAAGAAAGAAATGGCAAAGAGAAAGAAAGGCAAAGAGAAAGAAAGAAATGGCAAAGAGAAAGAAAGAAAAGGCAAAGAGAAAGAAAAGAGAGAAAAAGAAAAAGCAGAGAGAAAAAGAAAAAGCAGAGAGAAAGAAAGGAAGAAAAAGCAGAGAGAAAGAAAGAAATGGCAAAGAGAAAGAAAAAGCAGAAAGAAAGAAAAAGCAGAGAGAAAGAAAGAAAAAGCAAAGAGAAATAATGAAAAAGCAAAGAGAAAGAAAAAGCAGAAAGAAAAAGCAGAGAGAAAGAAAGAAAAGGCAGAGAGAAAAGCAAAGAGAAAGAAAGAAAAAGCAAAGAGAAAGAAAAAGCAAAAAGAAAAAGCAAAGAGAAAGAAAAAGCAAAGAGAAAGAGAAAGAAAAGTGAAAGAAAAAGCAAAGAGAAAGAAAAAGCAAAGAGAAAGAAAGAAAAAGCAAAGAGAAAGAAAAGAGAGAAAGAAAGAAAAAGCAAAGAGAGAAAGAAAAGGCAGAGAGAAAAAGCAAAGAGAAAGAGAAAGCAAAGAGAAAGAAAAAGCAAAGAGAAAGAAAAAGCAGAGAAAGAAAAACCAAACAGAAAGAAAAGGCAAAGAGAAGAAAAGAAAGAAAAAGCAGAGGGAAAGAAAAAGCAGGATGAGTGTCTGCTATTGAACATGTCTCCAATCTGCAGCTGAAAACAGTCCACACTGAGTTCAGTAACTCACTGCTAAAATGTAGAGTGGCTAATGAATCAGCTGCAGATTTCAGAGCAGCATTTGAACCAGCCCTGTGGCCATGACAGTGCAGTCCCAAGATTCCGCAGCGGTGTGCACGGTTTGACACGACCAGATCCAAGGAGGATGGAAAACATTGCTGCACTGCATTCCCTTAGAATAATAAATTAATGAAAAGGCAAATCCAGCGAGTGTGCAGGCCAAGGTCATCGAAGGTCGCCAAAACATCTTTTCAGCGGCATTGCAGAGAGACATACCAGACTGCTGTGCTGCTTTATTCTTGTTCCTGGACAAAATTTCCAGTTCATAAATTCCACAGCTTGTCCCATAACCAGCTGCCACTCTTTGCATTGAGAGCCACGCAGAGACAATTTTCACCAGTGGTGTGGCTTCTGTTGGAGCTTGGAGTGCATTCTACTCTTTTAACACCTCTGAATTCATAAAACCTTGACTTAACGCTCTTTGTGGGAGCCACTCTGCTGCTTTAAACTGTCAGATTGTCTTGGCCATTCTTGCAGGATAGGGTTCAGTGCATGTGCTCTGCAAGTCATACAAATGGCATTGGGAAACACTTTGCTATGAAAAGATCTAACAGCTGTTTCCATTAAAGAAGCATTATTGGATATCCAGCCAGGAACACAATCAAAAGCAACATCCAGTAGTACCCTTACTAGTGCAGGACTGAAGATGCAATAACATTAAACTCTGTAATGCCATTTAATAGCTACCAAAAGTAATTTGTTACTCACTATGAAAAAGAAAAGGATGAATGATAACAGTTGTGCTTCAAACACGTAAGTGCACCAATAGCCTATTCACCTGGTGAGCACAGGCTGGCTGAAAAACGTGCTCTGTGTTCTGGTATGTGTTGGGAGAGGTAATTGTTACTGAGTTTTGTAGTGCTTGGAAGACTTCCATCTGCCTTTATGTAACAGCAGGGGATAAAAAAAAAGAAAAAGCATCAGCTTATAATGAGAACTTTTCAAGGGGAATATCAGCTCTTGACAAACACCACAACAGCAAGCACTGTGTTCTTCCCAGTACACTTTCTCACACAACACCTAGTGGGGACTGGGTCTCCCATCATCATGTTCCCCACATTCAGTGTACCACTAAGCATAGCTTTCCTTTAGCAGAACTAGAAAGGGCTCCTTTCAAAAATGCTTAAATACAGCAGCAGCAGAAGTGATAGAATTTCTGTCAGCAATATGTTTTCAGAACAGCATTTTTTGCTCCGACAAACTCGATTTAATGCTGCCCAAAAGGAACACAGAATCACAGAATTGTCAGGGGTGGAAGAATGGAATGGAATGGAATGGAATGGAATGGAATGGAATGGAATGGAATGGAATGGAATAGAATAGAATAGAATAGAATAGAATAGAATAGAATAGAATAGAATAGAATAGAATAGAATAGAATAGAATAGAATAGAATAGAATAGAATAGAATAGAATAGAATAGAATAGAATAGAATAGAATAGAACCAGACCAGACCAGGTTGGAAAAGACCTTCAAGATCATCAACACCAACCTATCACCCAACACCATCTAATCAACTAAACCATGGCACCAAGTGCTTCATCCAGGCTCTTCTTAAACACCTCCAGGGACGGTGACTCCACCACCTCCCTGGGCAGCACATTCCAATGGCCAATCTCTCTTTCTGCAAGGAATTTCTTCCTAACATCCAGCCTAAACCTCCCCTGGCACAGCTTGAGACTGTGTCCTCTTGTTCTGGTGCTGGTTGCCTGGGAGAAGAGACCAACCCCCACCTGGCTACAACCTCCCTTCAGGCAGCTGTAGAGAGCAATAAGGTCTCCCCTGAGTCTCCTCTTCTCCAGGCCAAGCAATCCCAGCTCCTTCAGCCTCTCCTCATAGGGCTTGTGCTCCAAACCTCACCTTAAGGATAATCCAGTTCCAACCCCCTGCCATGGGCAGGGACCCCTCACACTAGATCAGGTTGCCCAGAGCCACATCCAGCCTGGCCTTCAAAGTCTCCAGGCATGGGGCTTCCAACATGCTACAACATGCAAAGGTTTTCCCATGATTCATTTTGATTTCCATATATAAATTCATTTTGTGCATACACACACACATGTATGGGACTATATAGATGAAATACAGAAGGGATTTTATTACAAATATTATTGCTTTTACAGTAAGACATTCTTCCAACTCTGCAGAGTTTGTATTTATTGCACTGTTTCCAGTAACAGAGAGTGGTAAGGAGGGTACTAGATCTTTAGGCTTTGTTAATTTACATCAGAAACTTAAGCAGGTAACGTTCCCTTTGATAAACACTTTCCCCAGTTAATTTTTCTACAGTGTAGTCAAATGAATCTCTACTGTCAGATCTGTTTTCTATCTGCCAACACACCCCAAAATAACGCCTGGAGGTCAGTGTTCGGAGCAGCTGGGAACTCTAGAGTATGCATGTCTAAAAAACTTGCACAATATTGTCTTTCTGCAGTCTCTGACCTCTCCTCAGTGCACACTGAAAGGAGACAGACTGAAACCGACTGCTGTAACCTTGATACCCAACCCTCCTGGTATTTATCACTCTAAAAAGTTCAGAGAAATGGTTTGCTCCCATTCCCATTTAAAACACTTCCACTTCCTGGAGCACATATGTGAAGCATTCTCCAAGCTGAAGATACAAGCATGCAGAGACACACACAGACACCATATACTGGTATGTCTGTGTACAGACATAAAGTTCAGAGTTGGCAGTGATGAAAGAAAGAGCAAGTCCTCATTGCCTGCAGTGAGAAGTTGAAGAGAGAGTAAATGTCTGTGCCCTGGTTTGCAGTTTTGTAACCTGTGGGGAGAGGCTGAAGGACCTGGGGCTTTTTAGGCTGGAAAAGAGAAGACTGAGAAGGCATTTAATAAATGTTTATAAATATCTGAGCACTGGGGGTCAGGAGGGAGGGGACAGGCTCTGTTCACTGGCACCCTGTGACAGGACAAGGAGCAATGGATGTAAGCTGCAGCACAGGAGGTTCCACCTCAACACAAGGGGGAACTTCTTTACCGTGAGGGTCACAGAGCACTGGAACAGGCTGCCCAGAGAGGTTGTGGAGTCTCCTTCTCTGGAGACTTTCAAGGCCCATCTGGATGTGTTCCTCTGTGACCTGAGCTAGATTGTATGGTCCTGCTCTGGCAGGGGGGCTGGACTCAATGATCTCTTTGGGTCCTTTCCAACCCCTGACATCCTGTGATCCTATGAACTACAAAAGCATTCTGTCACACCACCATACTGCAAGACTTTCTAAGTGAGTATTCCTTGACTGGTTGAGAGGAGCAGACAGCTATTTAACTTCAAGGAAACAGAGCCATATTGACCTAAGGAAAAAGCTCTTCACAAGGAGAGGTAGCTCAGTAATGCAGGTTAATGAAAATGGGATTTTTGTCCCAGCTGTGAATGAAATAGAAGACTGTTACACAGGGTCTTTTGGAAGCTTGAGGCAGTCTTGGAGGAGCAGGAGTCAGACAGTCTCTTTCTTCAGAGCTACTCTCAACCCCCTCTGCACCCAGCCTGGGACTGGCCTGACCAATGTCTTCAGACACTAGCTACACTTCCTCCACATACAAAAGAACTTGTTAGAAACACTAACCAAGAAGCTCCATAGACTGAGTATAGTCTCTCCCTTTCCAAATGACCCAGAGCTAGAAGAGAAATTGTAACAGGCCTTGTGTAGATAATGATTTGCCTAAATAGAGTTAGTGCAATCCAGACCTGCCTTCCATTATGCAGTCAAAGTGCCTACAGGTATAATATCATGAGCTGGCACCAGGCTTAATGCTTTCTTATCGATCTGCCCCTGGCTTAAGTGCACACATAAGGTTATGGACTGTTAAACAACTCTTGCTATCTATCACTGATTCTGGAAATGATACATCTGGCAGCTGCAGTTTGCCTGACGTGAATGCTCCTTCCAGCAGGCTGTTCATTTCGTTCTGAGAACTCTCCAAGCGCTTGTGGTAGTTTTTGTGCACCAGCTAAATGGATGAATCTGCTAAGCACCCATTACACAGCAGGGCCTCTCTCTCACAGCCTATGGTGTGAGCAACAATATATCACTGGATTCCTCCTCTTTGAGTTGCGTCACTTGTAATGTGCAATTACACTTGGCATTAAGGAGGTACGTTCAAACACTTTGTATCCCTTGTTTTTCCCCAGAGAGCCTTAGCTTCTCCTCATTTGAAGGCTGAAATAAATAAAACAGACAAGGTGACATATAATATTTCATGTTCACACTTGGTGGCAGCTGCGAAAGTCAGCCTTTGCTAAAACTACTTACACAACATGCTGAGTGTTTCCTACTTGAGGTTCAGTAGGAATTAAAAGGAATGGGCCAATATAATTTTCATAGAATGGTCTGGGTTGGAAGGGACCTCCAAAGGACATCCAGTCCAACCCCCTCTGCAATCAGCAGGGACATGCTGAACTGAATGAGGTTGTCCAGAGCCCTGTTCAATCTCACCTTGAATATCTCAAGGCCTCAGCCACCTCCCTAGGCAACCTGTTGCAGTGTTCCACCACCCTTATGGTGCAGAACTTGTTCCTAATATCCAATCTAACTCTGCTCTTTACTTTGAGGACATTGCCCTTCATCTTATCACTACAGGGCTTTGCAAACAGTCTCTCTCCATCCTTCTTGTAAGCCCCCTACTTCATACTGTTACCTCTGTGCTTGTCACGAAGACAAAAGGATGACAGAGCCACAGGAAAAAAAATGAGGCTTTTACAGTCCTCAGTTCTCACTCCCTCTCTTCACAGAACATAGTTGGGTATTTGTGCACTCCTTTCTACTAACATTAAATCTGCAATGAGCTGAAAAACATCTTCTGAAAGTTCCTTTTTGTCCAAAACACTGAAGGGAGACCCATCTGGAGCAAATTCAGTCTCTCAATGTACTTGTCAAAGAAGCCAGCTCCAGCGTTCACTCTGCTGCACTCTAAGTCAGGCTAGCAAGCACTGCAGGAGCACAAGTCAGACAGTACCATACAGTACTGTTGAGTCAACAGGAGAAATCCTGACTACATTAACTCAATGGCAGAACTCCCAGGGACTTCAACGGGGCCAGAACTTCACCCTTATCTTGTTGATCAAAACAATTATTGCACTGTTCTGAAGGACCAGACTGCTGTGCCTGCCAAAAATTTCTTAATGCAACCTACCATGGTGAGTGTTAATTGTATATACTCTGTAACTATTCCTTTTGGATTCTACCAAGGTAAACTGTTGACTTGCCAAAAATATTACAACATAATCAAACAGCATCCACAACAAAGATCTTTCTTTCATCTCCACGAGCCAGATGTACCAAAGCCCTCCTTAGCAAAACCTGCAAATGAATAATTATTGCTCCCTCAACACCCATTACCAGCCACTGACGTTCATGCCTACTGAAGTGGCAAACCTGCATTAAAATGGGACAGCCTGAACCAAGAAATGAAATGCTTTCTTGGTTTGGCAATGTCACGTTGCAGAAAGCTTCCTATTTTTCAGTGAATCACAAAGTACACACTTGAAGGGAATATCTTCTGCAGAGCATAGACCCAAACTGAGTGTAGACTAAACATGAACAGCAGAACTGAACACCTCTTGTATTTCTTCACAGGGTTTACAATATACACTGGAACTACACTAAGCAAAGTGATCTCATGGATATGCAATTCAATAGCCAGAGAGAATCACCTTATCCGTGTCAATTTTACATTAAACTAGGGAAAAAAAAAACCCACAACAACTCTGGGTTTAATGTGCTGCAAGCATGACCAAAAAGAAAGGCTCATTTTTGACACAGAGACCTGTACATTTCATTTGGAACTACCTGAGAACTCTGCTGCAGGACTGCACAAACCCCATTTTTTGCCCTTGATAACCAATGAAATGAAATAAGGAGAACCAGACAATTTGTCCTCCTCCGATGATTAATTCTGCCAGTACGGTGCCTTGGTAGGGAAACATGGCAGCTGTTCACTGCCACAGGCATCCTAAGAATCTGACTTTCAGAAAGATTTTCAGAGCACAATCCCAGGAGCATTGGAATACCCTACCTAGAACAGGCAACATGGTCCTTGCTAGATCTTAACCCCTTTAATTGCCTCATCAGACCTGGCTGGAGTCTGCTCCCTGTTACTCCACAGAATTTCCTTCTCAACAATTTATGGCAGAATGTAATCAGACCCTGGGTATCTAACAGTTTATTTCACTAACTTTAATCTGCTGTCACACTATTGCCTGCTTTATCAATGACCTGATTCAAATTGTCATTAATGTCAGTTTATAAGTTCATTTGAATAACTCTGACCAGCAACTTAATATCCCCAATGACCACTCTGGTTACAAGAAACTCTCCATTCTAGAGGAGATAGTATCAAAGAATTACTAATCCATATCTATTGAAATGAATTTCAAGATTGGAAGGAAACAGCCTGATCACTTAGCCAGACTCTACTCTGCAGTGCCCTCCAAAACTTCCTATATGTAATTCAAGCATCCATTAATTCCTAAGCTGCTTTCAAGAATGTCAGCAGCAATTATTTTTGACTTTAAAAACTCTGGTTGGACTGAAAAGATTATGGGGGGGGGGGGGTGGGGGGGGGGTAGAAAAGTGCTAGAAGAAACACAGGCTTATCAGTGCTGATAGAGTTTTAAGATAATTGTGAAAGATTTCTCAGGGCAGCTATAAAATTTAATATAGTTCAGCGCCACATAACTTAGATTATAAAGGGGGGGTTCACAATATTTATTACCCTCCAGTTGCACTACTTCTGTTCAGCCAGCCATTCCAATTGAGGCATCCTTCATCATCCATACACATCAGACCTTCTCTTTGATCTCTAATGGTAAATTTAAAGGCTGGGTAAATGTTCTTTGAAACACACAGTGTGGCACAGCTGCTTATTGTTACATAGAAGACAGTGGGTCATTAAAATTGAAACTCGATTAATATAGTGGAACATCCCCCTAATCATATCCCAACTTTGAAGTAATACTCCTTCTGGTGATCCCTAATTTACAGTTAACTAGTTTTATTTAAGTGGAATAACAGGCAAGCTTTGGTTAGGGTCAGAGTTAATAAAGTACATCTTTCATCAAACGACAGAGAGCTACTGGCAGTGCACCCTGCTGTGGTATTTGCACTTCTAATACAGAGCAAGCCCTCAGCAGACACGCAGCCTGCCACGTTAATCACATGAAATTCAGCAAGCCTGGGGGGTTCACCAGCTTGCTGAAGGTTTGCCAATCCTACTAGAGAGCACTTCAGCATCATTTAGTCAGTCAACTACACATTATTTTCAAGTGCTTTAGCAACATTCTAATTAGCAGAAGGCGAGCTAAACCTTTGCCACAGCCTAACCAAATCAAAACAAAACACTAAGGAGCTGAGATTCTGTAGGTTTTCAGTTCTGCCTGCCCCTTTTATCACCACTGCTGGTGGTTCAGTCAGTGACACAACTGAAAAAAAATCAAAACTATTTTAAAGCATTTCCAAAGTCCTTCATGTTTGATTTCACTATGTTTTCCAGCTCAAAGATTCCAGATATTTCCAGACCAAAGTATAGAATAGAATAGAATAGAATAGAATAGAATAGAATAGAATAGAAGAGAAGAGAATAGAATAGAATAGAATAGAATAGAATAGAATAGAATAGAATAGAATAGAATAGACCAGGTTGAAAATTAACTTCAAGATTATCAAGTCCAACCGATCACCCAACACCATCCAAGCAACTAAACCATGGCACCAAATGCCTCATCCAGGCTCTCCTTAAACACCTCCAGTGATGGTGACTCCACCACCTCCCTGGGCAGCACATTCCAATGGCCAATCTATCTTGCTGGGAAGAATTTCTTCATAAAATCCAGCCTAAACTTCCCCTGGCACAGCTTGAGACTGTGTCCTCTTGTTCTGGTGCTGGTTGCCTGGGAGAAGAGACCAACCCCCACCTGGCTACAACCTCCCTTCAGGTAGCTGTAGAGAGCAAGAAGGTCTCCCCTGAGCCTCCTCTTCTCCAGGCTAAGCAACCCCAGCTCCCTCAGCCTCTCCTCACAGGGCTGTGCTCCAGACCTCTCCCCAGTCTTGTTGCCCTTCTCTGGACACATTGAAGTATCCTTCTTAAACTGAGGGGCTCAGACCTGGACACAGTACTCAAGGTGTGGCCTAACCAGCTTTGAGTACAGGGCAGAAAGACTTTCCTGCCTTCATTTACCGTATGAAAATCAGCTGAAATTTTGACAGAAGCTTCATGAGTAGGCTACTAGTACAAAAGGTGAAACAGCCACACATACCACACAAGCCAACCTCATGAAGTTCAATAAGAGCAAGTGCAGGGTCCTGCATCTGGGTCGAGGCAATCCCAGGCACAATACAGGCTGGGCAGTGACTGGCTGGAAAGCAACCCTGAGGAGAGAGACTTGGGGGTGCAGGTGGACAAAAAGCTCAACATGAGCTCTCAGTGTGCACTTGCAGCCCACAAAGCCAATCAGAGCCTGGGCTGCATCAGGAGAAGTGTGGCCAGCAGGTCGAGGGAGGTGATTCTCCCCCTCTACTCAGCTCTGGTGAGACCCCACCTGGAGTACTGTGTCCAGTTCTGGAGCCCCTAGTACAAGAGGGATGTGGAGGTGCTGGAAGGTGTCCAGAGAAGGGCCACAAGGATGATCAGAGGGCTGGAGCACCTCTCCTATGAGGACAGACTGAAGGAGTTGGGGCTGTTCAGTCTGCAGAAGAGAAGGCTCCAAGGTGACCTCATTGTGGCCTTCCAGTATCTGAAGGGGGCTACAGGAAGGCTGGGGAAGGACTTCTCAGGATATCAGGTAGTGATAGGACTAGGGGGAATGGAATGAAGCTGGAGGTGGGGAGATTCAGGCTAGATGTGAGGAGGAGGTTCTTCCCCATGAGAGTGGTGAAGCCCTGGAATGGGTTGTCCAGGGAGGTGGCTGGGGCCCCGTCCCTGGAGGTGTTTAAGCCCAGGCTGGATGAGGCTCTGGCCAGGCTGATCTAGTGTGGGGTGTCCCTGCCCATGGCAGGGGGGTTGGAACTACCTGATCCTTGTGGTCCCTTCCAACCCTGAATGATACTATGATACTATTCTTTCCTAAATGATCTCACCCTTTAAAAATTAAGTCAAAACCCTACTAATTCAATACTGATGATGCACAACTTTGTACCCAAGTCAGGCACTCAGATTCAGGAAGATATTGCCCTTTGTCTTCAAAGGAAACAGCCACAAAGGTCATGGTAATGTGCTACAAAGACGATGAGGGGACTGGAACACCTCTCATGTGAGGAAAGGCTAGGACACCTGTGACTGTTTAGCCTGCAGGAGCGAAGACTGAGAAGGGATCTTCTCAGAGCTTATTAGTATCTTAAGAGTGGAGTCAAGATGATAGGGACAGACTCTTTTCAGTAATGCCCAACAACAGGACAAGGAGAACCAGGCACAAACTGAACACAGAAATTGCCACCTAAACATAAGGAGAAACTTCTGTAGTGTGAGGGTGACAGAGCACCAGAATAGGGTGCTCAGAGATGTTGTGGAGTCTCCTGCTCTGGAGACTTTCACAACGTGCCTGGAAGCAATCCTGATGTAGGCAAACTTGCTTTAGCAAGGGGATTGGACTAAACAATCTCCAGAGGCCACTTCCAAGCCCTACCATTCTGTGAATTCACAACATAGCTACTGAGGAGCTTTACTACAGCTAGATCTGCATCTTATCTGTGCTGGAGGTGATCACTTAAACCCCAAAAAGATGTAAAAAAGGGGAAATAAAGAGAGATTCTGCACCTCATTGGTTGCCATCTATACACCAAGACACCATCTTAAAATGCCACTATTTTAATCTTAGGCTGACAGGCAAGGGTAGGGGCTCCGCTTGCTGAGGCATAGGCTGTGCCCTATGCTCTCTAAAACTCAGCCTGCCCAACCCTATCTACCTCCAATATCAACCAACCACCCAGTGGCAGTGAAAACCACACTGTGTCACCAGCTGGATCTGACTGCCGAGGGCCATCGCATTTAAACCACATTCTTACCCTGAAAGGTTGGACTAGGTGATCTTCGAGGTCCCTTCCAACCTGGTATTCTATGAATTTATGGATATGTTCCCTCAAGTTCAAGAGCTCTCTCTTAGATTAGTGTAATTAACCTCAGGGAATTACTCTTTAATTGCAGCATAGTTTTCCATTGCAGCAGAGAGCGAAAAAATCAATCATTTCTTAGGACAGACATCCCTGGTGCTCTGAAAGTCATAACCTAAGACAATTCTAGCCAAGCTTATAAGGAGATTCTAATTCTAAGCTCTCTTATCCTATAGCTATACTTTTCAAAAAGAATTTGTCATGCCTAGCCATAGACCCAGAACAATTTCTGCTTCAAGTGTTGAAGCCACTCTTCTACCTACCAAACTTCTAAGCTGTTTAAAACTATTTTGTTTGTTTGTTTGTTTGCTTGTTTGCAAAAAGCATGGGGAACTTTTCTGCATGCAACTCAAAACCAGCTGTACTCTGCAAGCAAAAAAACTTTCCAAGGGCCTGGCCCTCTGCAGATTTTTGGTAAATCAGTTTGAAAAACTGCAAAGCAAAGCCCTGAGCCAAAGCTTACTGAAGCCTATGGAAAAACTGCCAGAGATTTCACCAGGATTGGGATTAGGCTCTTAAAAAACAAAGGCTGAAGCAATTGAAAAATCAGTTCTGCATGTAGAAAATATGAAATTTTCACTGGGTTTAGACTTGACTCCTTTAAGGTAATGTGGAAGAGGAAATATATTACAAGCAGTGTTAGCGACGGGCAAAGAGTATCGCAGTCGTGGTTCACCACGGAGTGCCGCAGGCTCATACATGTCGCACTGGTGAGGGGTTTGGAGCACAGCCCCATGAGGAGAGGCTGAGGGAGCTGGGGTTGCTTGGCCTGGAGAAGAGGAGGCTCAGGGGAGACCTTCTTGCTGTCTACAACTACCTGAAGGGAGGTTGCAGCCAGGTGGGGGTTGGTCTCTTCTCCCAGGCAACCAGCACCAGAAGAAGACGACAGAGTCTCAAGCTGTGCCAGCGGAGGTTTAGGCTGGATGTTTGAAGGAAGTTCCTCACAGAAAGAGAGATTGCCCATTGGAATGGGCTGCCCAGGGAGGTAGTGGAGTCACCATAACTGGAAGTGTTTAGGAAGAGACTGGATGGGGCACTTGGTGCCATGGTTTAGTTGGTTAGATGGTGTTGGGCGATAGGTCGATGATAGGTTGATAGTTGATGATCTCTGAGGTCTTTTCCAACCTGGTTTATTCTATTCTATTCTGCCCACATAATACAAGTGATGAAATCTGTCCCACATACCTAAACACCTTCCTTTCATTTTTTAAAAGTCCTAAATATCATGAAAAAAAAATTAAATGCAATACTGCAAAAGCTCAAGGGGAGGTTTGTTATTATGTTTTAAATTGAGGGCCAATTAAGAAAATGAAGTAGGAGTTTCCCTTCAGAATCTGTATGCCAACTTCAGTGATTAAATAAAACCAACACACAAAAAAAAAAGCAAAACAAAAAAACATGCATAGAATTATCTCAGTTGCCCAGAATAGTTTAGAATCACAGAATTGTTAGGGTTGGAAGGGACCTCAAGGATCAGCCAGTTCCAAACCCCTGCCACAAGCAGGGACACCTCACACTACAGCAGGTTGCTCACAGCCACATCCAGCCTGGCTGCAAAAACCTCCAGGGATGAGGTTTCCACCACCTCCCTGGGCAACCTGTGCCAGTGTCTCACCACCCTCATGGGGAAGAACTTCTTCCATGCATCTTAATTCTTGCTTTTGTTCAGTTGTAATTGCTCTCCTATCCTATTCCCTCAGTTGTAGATACCATTAAAGTAGAACAGTTTTAGTCATGGGACCAAACATGTAAGTTGCAAAAACTTAAGGAAAAAACAAGAAAGGTGAGAGTAAATAAGATAAGAATTTAGAATAACATCCTTTTCTGCCTCAAAAATCACCACCCTCATGGGGAAGAACTTAGAATAGAATAGAATAGAATAGAATAGAATAGAATAGAATAGAATAGAATAGAATAGAGCAGAACAGAACAGAACAAAACAAACCAGACCAGGTTGGAAAAGCCCTCCAAGATCATCAAGTCTAACCTATCACCCAACACCATCTAATCAACTAAACCATGACACCAAGTGCCTCATCCATGCTCTTCCTAAACCCTTCCAGTGGTGGTGACTCCACCACCTTCCTGGGCAGCCCATTCCAGAGTCTTCCTAACATCCAGTCTATATCTACTCATTTCTACTTTTGTTCCATTACCCCCAATCTTATCAGTCCCTGACACCCTAAAAAGTCCCTCCCCAGCTTTCCTGTAACACCTGTAGAAGGTGTTGAAGGCCAGGTTAGATGATGAGGCCTTGAGCAGCTGAGTCTAGCTGAGAGGTGTCCCTGCCCATGGTGGGGATGTTGGAGTAGATGATCTTTGAGGTCCCTTCCAACCTGAGCCATTCTAAGATTCTGAGGTAGTACTGAGGAAAAGTAGACAATCACTGTAGTTTTTTAGTGGTTGTATCTAGATATGGACTGGCAAAGTAAAGTAACATCATCTAAACTGCAGAGCTAATCATGCTCTTCGAATGTCCACAGCTCATGCAGCAATACAATACATTCCACAATTCAGGCTGTCCTTGAAATTGCACAGGAAATGAGAACTTAAAAGAACCAAGACAAACCCATTGTGTGGAAACCCAAAGTATGACTGGCCACACAAGACTGACTCCCCATTAACAGCATACCTTAAATAAAAGGATTATGCTAAATTCCTGGCATTTGGCTTTATTTAAAAGCAGATGACATCATTTGTTACAGCCTCTTAAAATAACTGTCTAGGCTTTACTTCAACTTCTTTTATTTGCTATTATTGAGTCTTCTGAAACAAAAGGTCACAAGCTGTACACTTTCCCCTTCACCAGTATCTACTACATAGTTCTGAGCAATTAGCTTAGCAAACATTAGAGGTTTGTTTCTGCTTGGGGTCTCTCAAGGACTCAAAACAATAGGAAAAATAAGGCCCAGTGACAGGCATGATCCTTAAGGGAAACTCTTCCCCCAGTCATTTTCACCAAAAGCTTACCTCAACATTACAAATCATTTGTGGCCACTTAAGGAGGACACATTAAAATTTAATGGATTTCAGTGCAAAGAGCCAGCAGCAGGATTGTGCACACCAAGCACTAATGCCTTGATCCTAATCATACTTAGATGAAGCAAGTTGGAACTGCAGCACTGCCAACTAAACCTCATAGTACAACAAATGAATGAATCCCAAACCTCCAGGGAGAGTTCTTTTTTATTCATTACTGAGGACATGTGCCTTCTCAAGTTATTCCTTTTCTTGTTTTCCTTCTGTTTTTTTTTATTGCTGTTGCTTTAGCCTCCTTAACTTTTGTACACCTTCCCTCTGTGGTTTCTGCCATCTGTGATATAGAATCACAGAATTGTTAGGGTTGGAAGGGACCTCAAAGATCAGCCAGTTCCAACCCCCCTGCCACAAGCAGGGACACCTCACACTACAGCAGGTTGCTCACAGCCACAGCCAGCCTGGCCTTCAAAACCTCCAGGGATGAAACTTCTACCACCTCCCTGGGCAACCTGTGCCAGTCTCTCACCACCTTCATGGGGAACAACTTCTTCCTAACATCCAATCTGAATCTACCCATTTCTAGTTTTGCTCCATTCCCCCCAGTCCTATCATTATCTGACACCCTCAAAAGTCCCTCCCCAGCTTTCTTGTAGCCCCCTTCAGATACTGGAAGGCTACAATTAGGTCTCCATGGAGCCTTCTCTTCTCCAGACTGCATAGCCCCAACTCCCTCAGGTCCCTCACATGAACTGAAGAAGGGAGACTTTCTAACCAACATTGTAAAAACCTTTTCACAACCCTGCACATGAATGTGTCTTCCCACAATTTCATCTTATTTTGCCCCTTTCCACAATTCTGGAATCTCAAAATGTAAAAGGAATCCCAAGTTACTGTTTTTATCACTGCCTTCTTAGCAACTAAAAAAAGCAGTGCAAACACTTTATCATTTTCTGTGTAATCCCTGAAAATTAACCACTTGGAGAATTACCATTTGAGTCCAGGTGAGACCACACCTGGAATACTGTGTCCACTTTGGGGCTCCCCAATTCAACAGAGACAGAGATCTGCTGGACAGGGTCCAACAGAAAGCTTCAAGGATGATGAAGGGACTGGAACATCTCTCCTGTGAAGAAAGACTGAGAGACCTGGGGCTGCTTAGTCTGGAGAAGAGAAGATTGAGAGGGGATCTGATCAATGTCTATAAATATCTGAGGGGTGGATGTCAGGATGAAGGTGCCAGGCTCTTCTTTGTGGTGCCCAGCAACAGGACAAGGAGCATCAGGTACAAGCTGGAATACAGGAGATTCCACCTCAACACAAGGTGACACTTCTGTATGGTGGAGGTCACAGAGCCCTGGAGCAGGCTGTCCAGAGAGGTTGTGGAGTCTCCTTCTCTGAAGATTCATTTTCAAAACCTGCCTGGATGTATTCCTGTGTGACCTGCCCCTGGTGATCCTGCTTTGCATGGGGGTTGGACTGGTAGATCTCTGGAGGTTCCTTCCAACCCCTAATATTCTGTGATAAAGAAATTTGATGGAAATCACTAGAATTAAAGACCACCTCAGACATTTTCCCTCATTCTCTTTGTATGTCTGATACTCAGATTTCCATTTTTATATGCACCCACCTGAAGCATGCAGAATGATGTGCCAACAGGCCACAAGGCAAGGTGGCTCACCACAACCTATTCACCTGTAACCTGCATTTAACAGTAAACCACCTGAAAACAACTGCACATAGGAGCTATGACACAATACTGCAAGGCAGATTTGAATTCTGTTTATGCACAGGTGTGACTGGCTCATGGTCTGAGCCTTCATTTCTGCAGAGCTCCATTTTCCTTTCCACAGAAATAAATTTCCCAAGTTCCCAGAACAATAAGAAAAAAAAAACCAACTTTAAAGAGTAAAGAAAGTCACAATGGAAATAAGTGTCGTGGGATGGAAGGTAAGGCCGAGAAGCCTCCTCCCTTCCCCCTTGTAAAGTAAAAGGGAAAAAAAAATTGAAGGGAAAAGAAAAAAAACTCGCAAGCTGAATTAGCAAAGCAGTGGAGCTATATTTACAAAGCGATGTAGGGTTTGCAGGGGATTATTTACAAATTTACAATATCTACAATATATACAAAGATATACAACAGAGTAACACAGAAATGAGAGTAAACCCCTCTCGGCAGAGAGGGGGGTTCCCCACCTCCTCTTTCCCCTCTTTCCCCCCTTTCCCCAGATCAGGTTAGAGAGAGAGAGAGAGCGAAAGAAAGAAGTTAAAAGCAGTTTTGTGTTAATTGGAAGGGAGTTAGTATACAGGCCTGTTATCTGGTTTTCAAGGCCGAGGCCTTGGCAGAAAGCCCAGCACAGAAAGCTGCTGCACGGAGCAAAGACGGAAGCAAGACTGACTGAGAAGTGCTGGAAATGTCCAGTATAGTCCCAGCTCAGAAGTGCTTCCTCCCACTCGTCCAATGAAATTAGTTTAGACTATTCCTTCCGTTTACCAACTTCCGTCCACCATATTCCCTTTCTTAAGGGGGCAACGTCAACCGGCCACAGTCCACCCCTTCTAAACAATTTCATTGGCTGTTCATACTGTCCATCCAATCCAAAACGATATTTACAGTTCGTGATTAAAGTTCATAGTTCATTCCGGCTATGCTCAGATGTAGATGATTCAAAAGTCCAAGAAAATCAGAAAATGAGAAAAATGGAAAACAGTTCATTTCTTCGCCGATGAAGCAAAGAAAAGGGAAACAGGGAAATCTCAGGGTCTCTTAGTTGACTCAGGGCTCTCAGGGATCTCAGGGTTCGTGCACCGTAGACTCCTCGTTGATTCTTCCTTTGGACGCGATGTAGCTATACAACAGTTTGAAATTAACCTCTTTCAGCTAAAGTTAAATTTCTTTGTGGAATACACTGAATTTCACCATTCTCTTGCATTACCCAATAAGTGTGACCCGGACCTTCAGCTGAAACCACCCCTCGGACAGGTTTAGCCTCTCCTGAGGGTGAAAATACCCAAACAGTTTTACCTAACAGATTCTTTTCTCTAACAACAGGAACTCTATCACCTTCCACTTTCCGTAGCAAATCTGAATGTGCAGGTCCAGCTCGGTTCACTGAACCTCTACTATTTACCAGCCAGGTTGCTTGTGCTAAATGTTTTTCCCAGTTTTTCAAAGATCCACCTCCCATGGCTTTGAGAGTGGTCTTCAACAAACCGTTGTAGCGTTCAATCTTCCCTGAAGCTGGTGCATAGTAGGGAATGTGGAATATCCACTCAATACCGTGCTCTTTTGCCCAGTTCTTTACAAGGTTGTTCTTGAAATGAGTTCCGTTGTCTGACTCAATCCTTTCTGGAGTTCCGTGTCTCCACAGGATTTGTCTCTCCAGACCGAGAATGGTGTTGCGTGCAGTTGCATGTGGAACTGGATAAGTTTCCAACCATCCAGTGTTTGCCTCTACCATAGTAAGCACGTATTGCTTACCAGAACGAGAACGTGGTAGAGTGATGTAGTCAATCTGCCAAGCTTCACCATACTTGTACCTGGACCATCTGTCACCATACCACAAGGGCTTAAGTCGTTTTGCCTGCTTAATAGCAGCACAAATGTCACAGTCATGGATGACTTGTGTGATAGCATCCATGGAAATGTCTATGGATCTGTCACGAGCCCATTGGTATGTTGCATCTCTGCCTTGATGTCCTGACGAATCGTGAGCCCACCGAGCTAAGAATATCTCACCTCGGTGTTTCCAGTCGAGATCAAGATTAGAGTCCATGTCTACTTGAGAAACTCTTGCAGCTAGATCTGCCTGATGGTTGTGTTGCTGTTCCTCAGTAGCTTTGCTCTTAGGAATGTGAGCATCGATGTGTCTCACTTTCACTGGAATTCTCTCGATTCGGTCAGCAATGTCCTGCCACAGGTTGGCTGCCCAAATGGGTTTTCCTTTCCTCTGCCAACCACTCTTCTTCCAGTTCTTTAGCCAACCCCATAGAGCATTGGCTACCATCCATGAGTCGGTGTAGAGATAAAGCTTTGGCCATCTCTCACGTTCAGCCACGTCGAGAGCTAGCTGGACAGCTTTTACCTCTGCGAACTGACTGGATTCTCCTTCTCCATCTTTTGCTTCTGCAACTCGGCGTGTTGGACTCCACACTGCAGACTTCCACCTTCGCTTGTTTCCAACGAGACGACAGGAACCGTCTGTGAACAAAGCATATTTCTTTTCATCATCAGAAAGGTCATTGTAAGGAGGAGCTTCCTCAGCACGAGTCACTTTCTCCTCTGGAGGTTTAGCACAGTTGATACCTTCAGGCCAACTTGAGATCACCTCCACTAGACCAGGTCTTTCAAGATTTCCCATTCGAGCTCTCTGTGTTATCAGAGCCATCCACTTAGACCAGGTTGAGTCTGTGGCATGATGTGGTGTGGATCCATTGCCTTTGAACATCCAATTTAAAACTGGTAATCTGGGAGCTAGAAGAAGTTGTGATTCAGTTCCAATCACTTCAGAAGATGCTTTTACTCCTTCATAGGCAGCTAAAATTTCTTTCTCTGTTGGAGTGTAATTAGCCTCTGAACCTCTGTAACCTCGACTCCAGAAACCAAGAGGTCGTCCACGTGTCTCACCTGGAGCTTTTTGCCACAAGCACCAGGTTGGACCATTGTCACTTGCAGCCGTGTACAAAATGTTCTTAATGTCTGGACCATCTCGGACAGGTCCCAGACCCATTGCTTGAATTACCTCTTGTTTTATCTGGTCAAAGGCTGCTTGTTGTTCAGGTCCCCAGTGGAAATGGTTTCTCTTTCGAGTCACATCATACAGAGGTTTCACAATCTGACTGTATCCAGGAATGTGCAGTCTCCAAAATCCCACTATCCCCAAGAAACGTAGGGTCTCTTGCTTGTTTGTGGGACTTGCCATGGTAGAGACTCTATTTACCACATCCACTGGAATGTGTCGGCGTCCATCCTGCCACTTCACTCCCAGAAACTGAATTTCTGTGGTAGGTCCTTTCACCTTGTCTCGTTTGATGGCAAAACCTGCATCCAGAAGAATGTCAATGATTTTGTTACCTTTCTCGAAGACTTCCTCAGCAGTTTTACCCCAGACGATGATGTCATCGATGAACTGGATGTGTTCTGGAGCACCGCCTTTCTCCAGAGCATCGTGGATCACTGCATGACAGATGCTTGAGCTGTGGATCCAGCCCATTGGCAGCCTGTTGAAAGTGTACTGGATTCCTCTCCAGGTGAAAGCAAACTGAGGCCTGCATTCCTCTGCTATGGGAATAGAGAAAAATGCATTAGCAATGTCTATGGTAGCATACCATTTGGCCTCTTTGGATTCCAGCTCATACTGTAGTTCCATCATGTCTGGTACTGCTGCACTCATAGGTGGTGTCACTTCGTTTAGGGCTCGGTAGTCTACCGTCAGACGCCAGTCTCCATTCTGCTTCCGCACAGGCCACACTGGACTGTTGAAAGGGGAATGAGTTTTGCTGACGACTTTCTGACTCTCCAACTGACGAATCAGATTCTGAATGGGCAACAAAGAGTCACGGTTGGTTCTGTATTGTCTGTGATGCACAGTCTGAGAAGCAACCGGCAATTTAATGTCCTGTATCTTATGTTGTCCCACAACTGCAGATTCATCAGAAAGTTCGGGTCTGGCAGATAGCTTCAATTTTTGTCCATCAATTTCTATTGAAGCTACTCCAAAAGCCCATTTGTAACCTCTAGGGTCTTTGAAACGCCCTTCTCTCAGAAAATCAATTCCCAAAATACAAGGTGCATCAGGTCCGGTCACAACTGTATGCTTCTTCCATTGTTTACCAGTTAAACTTATATTAACCTCTACCTTACTTAACTCTTGAGATCCACCAGTGACTCCCAGAATAGTTATAGACTCTGATCCCTGATAATTTGATGGTATTATGGTGCACTGAGCTCCTGTGTCAACCAAGGCCCTGTACTTCCGAAATTGTGAAGTGCCAGGCCACTGGATGTACACATCCCAATAGATTCTGTTATCTCTGTTATCCCTCTCCTCCCCCTGGCGGGAGGCAGGGCACCCCTAGTTATGGGGAACATGCGCACATGTGCATTGCACATACTGTGCAGGGTTATAACTTTGCATGTTATAACTGGTGCCACTGTTGGAGCCATAAGAGTCGTTCTGGGGAACTGTGGAAGTAACAGCTACCCTTCTGGTATTGCTACCTCGGGTTCTGCCACTTTGCAACTCCCTCAGTCTCCTGAAAAGATTAGAAGTTGGTTGGCCATCCCAGCGGTTCATGTTCTCACCAAACTGATCACGCAGAGTTATCCAAATAGTTCTACGTGATTGCCTTGGTGGTCTGTTTTGGAATGACCTGTTTTGGAATGTCCTGTTTTGGAATGACCTCCTTGGAGGACGTGTATTCCTCACAGATGAGACTTGTACCCACCTGGAGGAAGAATTGAAATTATCCCTTTGTGCCAATTGGGATATGGAATTTCTAAATTCATCTTTTAACTCTCTTATGCAATTCTGTATATCACCAGACATAGTTTTAATGGCTGAAACCAAAGAACCACGTGTCATGCTATCCTCCAATTGTCTCATTTGATCACTGAATTGGCCAACCGTGGGAGAAGCTCCACCATAACTTCTTGACACAATTCTGCTTGC
This sequence comes from Melanerpes formicivorus, assembly GCF_026170545.1. Lineage (NCBI taxonomy): Eukaryota > Metazoa > Chordata > Aves > Piciformes > Picidae > Melanerpes > Melanerpes formicivorus. The sequence goes on from NW_027142500.1 coordinate 782,443, forward strand.
CAGAATGTTTGCATAATTGGAAGGAGCAAGTTTGATAATCTTTTTAGCAAGACCGATACCCACAGGAATGTCATCAGGATTCAGAGTTTCATGTTCACCATAGAGTAGCTCTCTAACAGCAAATTCTCTCAAGCGCTTAATTCCCTCATCTATGGTAGTCCAGGGTTTAGGATTCCATGGAAGATCATCTCGGGAAGGGTATCTCAGGGCAACCGCTATTAAAAGGCGTATCCACAGATTAACCTTACCGAGAGCTTCGCCTAGATGTCTATCTATTCCATTGTCCCTTGAGAGAGTTCCTAATTGAGCTGCTGACTTGTCTCCAACTGTTAGAGCTGAAGCACCTGTATCATAACACCTACTAAGCCAAGCTAGAACTGGCTCCTTATCTGCTCTGGTGAAATCTTTACGGACATTTCTCAATTCTTCCCGTGGTGACGAACAGTCTGTAATATCATCTTCATCTTCATCTCCCTGAATTCTTTGCCCGTAAAATCCTGCTGTCATTCTCCTAAGGATCTCTTTAAGCTGAGAACCACCTTTGCCAGCTGCCTTCCTAGCTTCATCTCTATCCTGCTTTGATCTCACTAGGTTAGCTAGATCTTTAAAACAAACCTTCTCTTCCTCCTGAGCAGGATCTTTTACAGTAGAGGGCCCCTCACCAGGATCAGTCTCCTCCTCTTCTTCTCCATCTTTGCCCTTTCCAGCTCTAGTCTTTAAAGGAGCCACCTTAACTGGAGCTGTGTTTGAATTTACAGCCACCTTAATGGAAGCTGACAGGTCCTGAGATAAATCAGCTGCTGGGGCAGTGACTTCCGGTCCCACCGAGGGAGTGGGTGGAAGTGATGTTGCTCCATTAATGGCCGACGGAGAAGAAGAAGAAGGAGAAGGAGTGGGAGAAGGAGTAGGTGCCATGTTGATACCAGCCGATGCCCTTGGCTGCTTGCTAGAATCAGCAAAGTCATTTAGAGCTGCTTTACCAATTAACTTTTTAGCCTTCTTTTTAACTGACACGGGTTCTCCACAGTCCTCGTCACTAGATGACTCTGGGACTGATCGAGAGCCACGGCGTTTTCTTTTTGATCTAGTTTTAATAACAAAACAAGCTCTGGACACCTTTTTCTCCTGACGCCAGGAATACAGAGAATACACATTAGTTATCACCAGCAGCAGAATTATACACACCAAATAAATCACTTTTGGATCCCAGGCATCACCGAAAGTTACTGTCTCCTCAGGCGGAATCTTAAAACCCTTTATCTCAATTGGGAGAGTGGTGGAGGTAACATTCCTGTATCTCACTGGCCATAATAAATTAATACATTTTCCATACCATAATTTAACTCTATACATAACCCACATATAAATTGTCCGCACCAAATATTTACCCAGGTAATCCAAAATCAAACCCAAACAATACCTGTAAATCAGAGCCCCAAAAATTGAGAAGAATAATCGCTCCACAAACCACAATACCTTCATGTTTGCTAATTCAGCTGGAAAACACTAAATCAATCAAATAATAAATTAAACTATTTATCTGCCCCACGTTGGGCGCCAATAAAAAAAATGTCGTGGGATGGAAGGTAAGGCCGAGAAGCCTCCTCCCTTCCCCCTTGTAAAGTAAAAGGGAAAAAAAAATTGAAGGGAAAAGAAAAAAAACTCGCAAGCTGAATTAGCAAAGCAGTGGAGCTATATTTACAAAGCGATGTAGGGTTTGCAGGGGATTATTTACAAATTTACAATATCTACAATATATACAAAGATATACAACAGAGTAACACAGAAATGAGAGTAAACCCCTCTCGGCAGAGAGGGGGGTTCCCCACCTCCTCTTTCCCCTCTTTCCCCCCTTTCCCCAGATCAGGTTAGAGAGAGAGAGAGAGCGAAAGAAAGAAGTTAAAAGCAGTTTTGTGTTAATTGGAAGGGAGTTAGTATACAGGCCTGTTATCTGGTTTTCAAGGCCGAGGCCTTGGCAGAAAGCCCAGCACAGAAAGCTGCTGCACGGAGCAAAGACGGAAGCAAGACTGACTGAGAAGTGCTGGAAATGTCCAGTATAGTCCCAGCTCAGAAGTGCTTCCTCCCACTCGTCCAATGAAATTAGTTTAGACTATTCCTTCCGTTTACCAACTTCCGTCCACCATATTCCCTTTCTTAAGGGGGCAACGTCAACCGGCCACAATAAGTTATAAAGATATTCACCTCAGAGAGCCAACTAACCAATGTTTCTGGCTGCATCAAGCTGCTATTAGACTTCTGTTAAGCAACCACAAAATCTTGCTGCTATAAAGCACTCAGAATTCTCCCTAATGATTTGCTACTCCCCTTCCACTAAATCAACTTTATGGGGCAAGGGACATATTTTAGCCTAAAAAAAAAGAAGAAACCCAAATAATGAAGTTTCAAATGTTTGATTATATTACTACTTCCTTATTTCTAGGCTTCTCTATCAAGACAGAACTGTTCATCATGCAAAACCATCTTACATGCGGAGAACTAGGAGTCAGATTAAAGAGGCAGCAGGGTATCACGGGCCCTTAGATAGAATCACAGAATCATTTTGGCTGGAAAAGACCTTTAAGACCAAGTCCAAACATTAACCCAACGCTGCCAGGTCACCACTAAACCACATCCTTCAATGCTTCATCCACACATTTTTTAATGCTGGGGGCAGCAGCACTGGAATCAGTGCTCCAGGTGGAGCCTCACCAGAGCAGAGCCCTGTTGGTCACACTCTTTGGATGCAGCCCAGCACATCATGCTGGATCATGTTGAGTTTTTCCATCAACTGACACCCCCAAGCCCTTCTCCTAGAGACAGCTCTCGAGCCACTCCTCAGCCAGCCTGTATTTGTGCTTTAGATTGCCCCAATCCATGTGTAGGACCTTGCACTTGGCCTTGTTGAACTTCATGAGGTTGGCTTGGGTCCACATCCCAAGCATGTCGAAGTCACTCTGGACGGATCACTTCCCTTCAGTGTGTCAACCACACCACACAGGTTGGTGTCATCCACAGACTTGCTGAGAGTGCCTCAATCCCCCACTGTCCATGTGACTGACAAAGGTGTTAAATAGCACCGGTCCCAGTACCAACCCCCGAAGGACACCACTCAGCACTGGATTGGATTTGGACACTGAGGCATTGATCACAACTCTCCAAGTGCAACCATCCAGCCAGTTCCTTATCCAGGCAGTGGTCCACCCCTCAAGCCCATGCTTTTCCAATTTAGTGATCAGGATGTCATGTGGGACAGTATCAAACACTTGACACAAGTCCAGGGAGATGACATCAGTTGCTCTACCCTTATCCATTGATGCCACCAAGTTCATCAGGCAGGACTTGCCCTTGGTGAAGCCACGCTGGTTAATTCAGCAAACATCAGAAAAATCTCAACTCTGCATTTAGACAGACAGAGAAGATATATTTTTGAATCATCTCATAGATGAAATAACACTTTTCCACTCCAAGCTTCCCAGCACTTCCTGGGGGAATCAGTCTTTCAAGGTGCTTTATTGATCAACCTGTAGGATTTTAAGGAAGCTAGAAAAGACAATTTAATTTTCATTACAACAGTTAAAGTGAGTTAACATCAACTTCATATTTAAGGGTCTGAGCCAATAAATCCATAGCAAGGAATTGGCATGCAGGGGTTTCTAAATGTGCTTTAAAAGCCTCTGGGTGCATTTAAGGGGGAAAAAAAAAAGTCTCAGCAAACTGACTTTCAATGAGCAAAAGGCACTTTCATTAAGGTCTAAATCCCTGAGATGACAGACACTGAGCAACGGCCTCTAGACACTGCTGTGAAGGGGCAATGTCTCATGAAATAGTGGAAATAGGTGAGGAGCACTATGACAAGAGGGGAAAAATGCTGAATCTAATTTGGTCAAGGCCTTTTCCACTGACCTCAGAGGACTACCAGCTCCATCAGTCTGTGCTGACCAGTCTTCAGGTGTACAACATCCTCCTAAGTACTTGCAGCAAGCTTTGTGAATAAAACATAACTTGCACTCTTCCTCACAGAGATTTAACAAGCATTGTCAAAAAGCTTTAGGAATGTCCAATGTAAGTAAACTAAAATATGAAGAGAAGAGAAGAGAAGAGAAGAGAAGAGAAGAGAAGAGAAGAGAAGAGAAGAGAAGAGAAGAGAAGAGAAGAGAAGAAGAAGAGAAGAGAAGAGAAGAGAAGAGAAGAGAAGAGAAGAGAAGAGAAGAGAAGAGAAGAGAAGAGAAGAGAAGAGAAGAGAAGAGAAGAGAAGAGAAGAGAAGAGAAGAGAAGAGAAGAGAAGAGAAGAGAAGAGAAGAGAAGAGAAGAGAAGAGAAGAGAAGAGAAGAGAAGAGAAGAGAAGAGAAGAGAAGAGAAGAGAAGAGGAAGAGAAGAGAATAGACCAGGTTGGAAAAGACCTCTAAGATAATCGAGTCCAACCCATCACCCAACATCATGCTCTGAAATCTTCTCTACATTCCTGATCCAGAACAGAAGTATTCTTCAACACCTCCTTAGATGAGTTTTATCTTTAATTGCCTATTTCCTGTGAGGTATCACCCAGTCAGTACTTTCTACAGCTGCAGATGTATTTTTGTTGTGTTCAGTGTTATCACCACTTCAGAACTGGTCAGATGCACATACCATAAAGCCAGGGATGCAGCCACAATCATTTCCCTATCGAGAAAGCAGGACTTTTTACTCTTCACTTGTCCAAATGCACACAAGTATACATTGAAAGTGCAAAGTAGTAAGTGATAAGGCTCTTAGAGCACAAAGATCACAGAATCACAGAATGTTAGGGGTTGGAAGGGACTTTGAAAGATCATCCAGTCCAACCCCCCTGCCAGAGCAGGATCACCTAGGGCAGGTCACACAGGAACACATTCAGGTGGGTTTTGAGTATCTCCATAGAGGGAGACTCCACACCCCACCCCTAGGAAGCCTGTTCCAGGGCTCTGTCACCCTCATGTTTCCATGGAACTTCCTATGCCTCAACTTCCATCCACTGCCCCTTGTGCTGTCATTGGGCATCACCCAGCAGAGCCTGGCTCCATCCTTTTGGCACTCACCCTTTACATGTTTATAAGCATGAATGAGGCCAACCCTTGGACTCCTCATCTCCAAGCTACAGAGCCCCAGCTCCCTCAGGCTCTCCTCGTAAGGAAGATGTTCCACTCCTCCCAGCATCTCTGTGGCTCTGTGCTGGACTCTTTCAAGCAGTTCCTTCAGGTCCTTCTTGAACTGAGGGGCCCAGAACTGGACACAATATTCCAGATGTGGCCTCATCAGGGCAGAATAGAGGGGGAGGAGAACCTCTCTCAACCTATTCACCACAGCCCTTCTAATGCACTCCAGGATGCCCTTGGCCTTCTTGGCCACAAGAGCACATTGCTGGCTCATAGTCCTTCCCTACACTAGAACCCCGAGGTCCTTTTCCCCTTCACTGCTCTCCAACAGGTCAGTCCCCAGCCTATACTGATAAGATAACCATCTGGGCTTCATTTGCTGCATTACTGTGCATATGCTTCAAGAGCTGCCATAAGTGATCAAACTGAGACAAAACTTAGGTTGAAAATGATGTTACCACCAAACTCAGCACCACAACCAGTGTTTCATTCCTAAAGCCACCAGAAAAATAAGCTTCTACCATGACCAAATGTGCACCATTTTGAATTTTAATATGACTTATGAACATATGCTTCATGTCTTACCTGGCATGACAGCAGCCTGCTGAGTGGCTGAGTCTGTACCCAAGGAAAGGCGACCTCCTTTGGCCAATCTGTCACAGAAGAGGGTGATGTTTTTCTTCAGTCTGCTCGTGTCTTTGGGCATGCACAACTGGCTGCTGACTGTCAGGGCCTGCTCCTTAGAGCTCTTAGACAAACAGGTTCTTAACAAGTAAGAAATGGCAGCATCCACAGTCTCTTCCCAACCCTGAATTAATGAAAAGGAGATGAAATAAAATTAGATGAGCTGTAGTGTGATATAGCACATAAAAAAGAAACCAAGTGAAAAAATCAAGGACTAAGACCTTTCAAATGATACTGGTATATAAAATACAGTTTGGCTATTAATGAGTGTCAGGAACACTCAGTTCTTCACCTTGTACAAGCAAAAATTTCTCAATAGAGCCTGAAAAAACCCAAACTGTCCCCAATATGGAATATTGACAGAGAGATACAATTTCCACACTAATAAACAGACAGTATCTGAGAGAACAGACACATTCTGTGGTTGTATTAAAAACTGAAAACTAGAAGTTCCTGGATATGACACACAAAATTAAGAAGAGAACTGAGCTGTAAATACAAGTGTGGCTTCTGTGAAGACAGAATTAAGAGAAGGATTGAGCTGTAAATACAAGTGTGGCTTCTGTGAAGACAGAATTAAGATAAGCATTGAGCTGTAAATACAAGTATGGCCTCTGTGAAGACAGAATTCAGAAGAGAATTCTGAGCTGTAAATACAAGTGTGGCTTCTGTGAAGACACTCAGAATTAAGATAAGCATTGAGCTGTAAATACAAGTATGGTCTCTGTGAAGACAGAATTCAGAAGAGAATTCTGAGCTGTAAATACAAGTTATGGCTTCTGTGAAACCTAGGTACTACATGGAGAAGCAAAGCCACCATTCCTGATCTTGTTACTTTCTACAGACATGGTCAGGACAGATGCTTACTAGTGATCAAGTAGGTCAGTGAGAACACAGAGGCACTTCATCCTGGTCCAAACATGTACTGTTCTTAATAGAGTCCTGGAAACATGCTGTATGTGTAGAACATTTCCATTTGAGGAGAGCCCTATGAGGAGAGGCTGAGGGAGCTGGGGTTGCTTAGCCTGGAGAAGAGGAGGCTCAGGGGTGACCTTATTGCTCTCTACAACTACCTGAAAGGGGGGTTGTAGACAGGTAGAGGTTGGTCTCTTCTCCCAGGCAGCCAGCACCAGAACAAGAGGACACAGTCTCAAGCTGCACCAGAGGAGGTTCAGGCTGGAGGTCAGGAGGAAGTTTTACACAGAGAGAGTGATTGCCCATTGGAATGTGCTGCCCAGGGAGGTGGTGGAGTCACCATCACTGGAGGTGTTCAGGAGGAGACTTGACAGGGTGCTTGGTGCCATGGGTTAGTTGATTAGGTGGTGTTGGGTGATAGGCTGGACGTGATGATCTTGAAGGTCTCTTCCAACCTGGTTTAATCTATTCTATTCTATTTGGCAGAGGAAAAGCATCAGCTAGAGGGGTTTCCTTAGTCAAGGTTTGCCTTTCCTGACCTCAGAACAATGACAACATTAACCTCCAGTCAGGTCTAAATGTAAATTAGAAAAATCATGCCAGTCAATCAGTGCTGTGATAGCTTGGCATTTTTCAAATATTCCAGAAAGACTTCATTGGAGTGCAATCCATCCACTGACCTGTGATGGTGACAGGAAATAATCCATTCCACAGTCAATTTAAAGAGGTTAATGAGCTGGCAAACGCTGTCTACATTCCCACACACCGGGCAGTGAAACTTAATATGTGCAAAGCATCGAAAACAGCCAAGCCAGACACTCCTAATTGTACCACAAATCACGAAAAACAAGACAACAGAAGAAGCTGAGTTTCACTGAAAGATAAATAAACAGCTTGATGAACTGGTGTCAGCATACAGTAGCTGAGAAGCTGGCCAAGACAGCCCTCCAAATGAGGTGTACCAATGCAGGCAAGAGCAGCTCGTACATGTCACCTCATTTAAATGCTAACAGAAGTCAGGAAATTAAAAATGGCCAGCACTCTGTCCTTGGCTCACACAGGTATGCTTTACTTTGTACCACAGGCTTAACATCTTGCCAAGCCTTGTTCTTGTCTTTAATTTCCCTGTAAGACTGGTTTCTCAGTAGACCATGAAAGTATCTTCCCCATCTCCAACTCAAGGACTGTTTTCCTACCACGTCCAGTCAAAGCAGATTTTAGTGAAAGAGTACAGAAAAGCTACCTCTACATGAAAAGAAAGGAAAAAACCCAACACCAAAACCCTGATGCAAATCTGTTGATGTGGTGTTTACAACTAAGAATCAATGGCCACAAGGAATACTGCATTTGTCAGCAGTTTTTATTGGTGCAAGGAGAGAACTGAAGGAATAAGAAAATTCTTCAAGCCTTTGATACTGAGAATGTTCTGGTCTACAGCCCACACTGACATACTATTCTACAGTCATAGCTGTAACAGTTACTATGTAGTGGTCTGCAAGCTGGAGCATAGGAGGTTCCATCTAAACATGGGGGAAAGACTTCTTTGCTGTGAGGGTGACAGAGCCCTGGAGCAGGCCACCCAGAGAGGTTGTGGAGTCTCAGCCTCTGGAGGCATCCCAAACCTGCTGGGAGGTGTCCCTGCGTGACCTGCTCTGGGTGGTCCTGCTCTGGCAGCAGGGTTGGACTGGGTGATCTTTCAGGGTCCATTCAAGTCCCTAACATCTGTGATTCTGTGATATTTGAGGTTCCCGTAAGAGCTTATTAAAATAGTAAGCATTCCAGGGAAAGGAGGGGGTGGACAGCATAGAGAGGGAGCAAAAAAGTGCCTGTGGGGAGGCAAGGCTGAGAAAAAAAATATGTTTCTAGAATTTACTCTAGGGATTGTGGAAATTTTTCTTTGAGAAGTAAAAATGAAAACTATTAGTCCTGAGGTGTTGGGTGACAGGTTGGACTTGGTGATCTCTGAGGTCTTTTCCAACCTTATTGATTCTATGATTAAGGGTAAAGAAATCATCCCCACAGCACATCAGTCAAACTTGATTGTTCCAAAGCCATGTTCATGAGCCAGACAGGTATTTGGTTCTGTATCTCCAGAAGCCTCTCTTAAAAAGCCTGGATTTACGTTGAAAGCCTTTATCAATTAAGGTTACTCCTAAGGCAACAGCCATTTCTCATACTGCCTATGAAGTAATTCATCCTGGAGGCTCAGCCAAGACACTTCAGAAGGAATTCAAAAGCAATGTGAAGCATGCTGCACAAACTATGCAAAAGTGGAGCGTGCCAAATTATGGGAAATCTGACAGCTGTTAACTCAGGCATTTGCCTGTCTATATCTTATTTCTTGATTTTAGTCACAATAAGGGTTTCATCAGCTCTCAAAAATGCTGAAATACTTGGAAGCTCACCTTATTGGATAACAATCGTGGCACTGATGCTTTGCCAAGCCACCAAAGAAGAGGTTTCCCTATCTGCAAGGCCTGTGATTTCACAAGAAACACCTGCCATGGCTCTCTCCACACTCGGCTTTTGCAGCTGATTAAAACTCAAAATCTTATAGTTCCATACACAAACTGGTAATCCATCAATCCAGGCCTACCAAACTGGCAGCCACAAACCAACAGCACACTTTGTCAGGATGTCACTGTGCTACCATTCATCCTAACCCACACCCAAGTGCATTCTGTATTTCTGGGCCCCTCAGTTTAGGGAAGATTTTGAGCTGCTGGAAGGTGTCCAGAGAAGGGCAACAAAGCTGGGGAGAGGTCTGGAGCACAGCCCTGTGGGGAGAGGCTGAGGAAGTTGGGGTTGTATAGCCTGGAGAAGAGGAGGCTCAGAGGAGACCTTATGGCCATCTACAACTACCTGAAGGGAGGTTGTAAGCCAGGTGGGGGTTGGTCTCTTCTCCCAGGCAACCAGCACCAGAACAACAGGACACAGTCTCAAGCTGTGCCAGGGGAGGTTCAGGCTGGATGTTAGGAAGAAGTTCTTCCCAGAAAGAGAGACTGGCCATTGGAATGTGCTGCCCAGGGAGGTGGTGGAGTCACCATCACTGGAGGTGTTTAGGAAGAGACTGGATGAGGCGCTTGGTGCCATGGGTTAGTTGATTAGATGGAGTTGGGTGACAGGTTGGACTCAATGATCTCAAAGGTCTTTTCCAACCTAGTTAGTTCTATTCTATTCTATTCTATTCTACTCTAACCCACCTGAACTGTCTCAAAGAGGCAGTAATAGCCACAGCAGCCATGAAAATGGCAAGCAAAATCTGCCTGTTCTGCCAGAAATGAAGCTGACAAAGTTTCCTTGTCAGTGTTCCTGAAAAACCATTACTAAAACATTACAACCATTCTTCTTACAACCATTGAACCTTTTCTGGGAACTGTGATTCTGTGATGAAAGAAACTCTTGTATGCACTGCATGAATGGAGTGATTTGCTGCCTTTGTTGCCAGCTTCAGAGATCTCTTGTTTTGCTTTTTAGCACTGTAATCATCTAACACTTCATCCTTCTTTGAGGAAAAGAACTTTTCACCAGTTAGAGAGAAAAACTAAGGGGCTGTTTGGGTCATGCAGATGCTGCCAAAGCTGTCTGCAAGCATGCAAACACATCAGGAGTCCTGATTCTGCCCCTTTGCTCTGGTGAGACTTTATCCGGAGTACTGCAGCCAGAGCTGGATCCCTCAAGACAGGAAGGACATGGACCTGCTGGAGCAGGTCCAGAGGAGGGTCACAAAAATGATCAGGGGGCTGGCACACCTCTGCTAGGAGGACAGGCTGAAGGGACTGGGGTTCTTCAGCCTGGAGAAGAGAAGGCTCCAGGGAGACCTAATATCAGCCTTCCAGTACCTGAAAGGGGCTACAAGAAGGATGGAAAGAGACTGTTTGCAAAGGCCTGCAGGGATAGAATGAAGGGAAATAGATTGAAATTAGAGAAGAGCAGATTTAGATCGGATGTTAGGAGCAAGTTCTTTACTTTGAGGGTAGTGGAACACCGGAACAGGTTGCCCAGGGAGGTAGCGGAGGCCTCATCCTTGGACATATTCAATGTGAGGCTTCACAGGGCTCTGGGCAGCCTGAGTAGTGGAGGATGCCCCTGCTTACTGGAGAAGGGGGTTGGACTAGGAGACCTTTGGAGGTCCCTTCCAACCCAAACCATGCTAAATCTAAATCTTGCTGCAGAATGCTATACACTCAACAGGAGGTCTGCCATGCAGGAGGTCCATAATGTCAGTGAAGTTCAGCAAGATCATTTTTGATACAAGGAAGAGGAATCAGACCTTGTCATTGCTGATCTGGAGGAAAAGGTAGAGATAACATACTACAACAAGCTTCTTCTTGAGACTTCTCTACTGCATCTCAGCCCATAGTTTCTTTTCATATCAGTGACATGCCTGGGGAGGAACTTTTATTCTGTTGCTACAATAAGCTTTACTAGGTTACTAATATCAGATACTATGAAAGCCTGACAAGTGAGTTAATGGTTCCAGAAGCTGTGTAATATGGAACCAGCCCTGCTCAGATATTTTAGCCCTGACAAAGATCACAAACAATTTGTTTCCTATTTAAATCCTCACAGTCCTTTAGGTCTTGGTGAGCACTAACTTGAAACTCGGATCTGTTGCTCCAAACTGTGGGATTTTTGGTCTCTCAAAGTGCCCAGGTGGGGACAATGAGCAGAGTGCTGAGCATGACGGTGTAGCTTCCATAGCAAAAGATAAAAAGCACAGGCTGGTACCTGAGGCAAGCTCCTCTCTTATCACAGTATCACAGTATCACTTAGGCTGGAAAGGACCTCGAGGATCATCGAGTCCAACCTATCAACACAGACCCCATGACTAGACCATGGCACCAAGTGCCACGTCCAATCTCCTCTTGAACGCCTCCAGGGACGGTGACTCAACCACCTCCCTGGGCAACCCGTTCCAATGACGAACGACTCGCTCGGTGAAGAACTTCCTCCTCACCTCGAGTCTAAACCTCCCCTGGCACAGCTTGAGACTGTGTCCTCTTGTTCTGGTGCTGGTTGCCTGGGAGAAGAGGCCAACCCCTTCCTGGCTACAACCACCCTTCAGGTAGTTGTAGAGGGCAATGAGGTCACCCCTGAGCCTCCTCTTCACCAGGCTAAACAATCCCAGCTCCCTCAGCCTCTCCTCATAGGGCTTGTGCTCAAGGCCTCTCCCCAGCCTTGTTGCCCTTCTCTGGACACGTTCAAGTGTTTCGATGTCCTTCCTAAACTGAGGGGCCCAGAACTGGACACAGGACTCAAGGTGCAGCCTAACCAATGCAGAGTACAGGGGCACAATGACTTCCCTGCTCCTGCTGGCCACACTATTCCTAATGCAGGCCAGGATGCCATTGGCCCTCCTGGCCACCTGGGCACACTGCTGGCTCATATTCAGGTGGCTGTCAATCAGCACCCCCAGGTCCCTCTCTGTCTGGGAGCTCTCCAGCCACTTCGACCCCATCCTCCAGCTGGGTCACATACAGATGCCTGAGCAAAAGACACTGACAGGATCCAGGCATCACTACTCCACGTTTAACCTCTTTACCTCATACTGGAGCTTCCCTGCCCAGGGAGGAGTGGGAATCTCATTCCTTCACCTTGATTTTTCCCTCATCTGACCATTTTATGTCGCTCCAAACCAAAACTAAACTTCACCCTGAGGCAGACCTTTTCTTACTGAAAGATGCTGGGGTTTGCCAGGAAAAGCTTGAAGCTCTTTACTTCTGATTTAGTGGTTACAAGTTTAAAACCCACTAGGTGTTTTTTTCGAGCTCTACTGAACTTAGATGCTTGACTGTACCATAAAAGTCTTTCGGAATGGTTCTGTTGCATGGCATTGATTCAAATGGGAAAAAGAAAGGAGAAAAAAACCCAAACAACAACAAAGTAGCAAAGCTTGAAGTACTTTCTCCCAACAGGAAAAAAGGCAGCAAACTGCATGTGTTTTTCCCTCTAAAACTTGTTTTCAGTTGTATCATCCATCTGGTTTCTAGAAAGAAGAGGAGGGAGGATAGTGATGACTAATTCCAGATGCATTTTACTGTGATAAAGGCCTAAATTGGATTCTGCTCTCAGGAACTGTAAGAATTTGTGAAAAGTGAAAATTTCCAATGAATCCTAAGAAGCTGAGCTCAAAACTGGCTTTGGCCAAGGATGTATTTATTAGCTCAAAGCTTCTAACTACTAAAAATGAATGGTAAAATTCAGAAACCCAAATTGCCTCCTGTTAGTCTTGACAGGATTAAGCCTCCTGGAATTACAGAAGTAACTGAGAACTTTCACTCACTAAAGCATTCTTGTCACAAAAGGGTATTTTTCACTTTCCTGGAGAACTCCACAGCAAACCCCCCCCCCATCTGCTCTCATGCATAAAACCCAGCAGGCTCTCTAGACTTTCCCAAGTGATCTCTTTTTTCCCCCCCTGATCTTTTCTTTTTTCTTTGCTGGGGTGATTTACATTCAGATGATCACTTACAGAAAGCACAGACACTTCTGATAGTAGCCCCTATGCCTCTCACTAGGCACTTAATTATTCTCTCCTGACACCACCTCTTTTTCATCACTGCCTTAGAGTGTATTTTTCTACTTTATCTAATCAACACTGTGCAGTAGTGAATTTATAGTCAGTAACTTAAGTTAATTACACTAGATCATGGAGTCACTTAAAAATAACACATTTCACTCCCAGCCATTTATTTTTTTCCCCTCTTCCCAATCACAACTTCAGTAAGAAATCAAAATCAAATACAGACATTTATTCGGTTGGTGCAATTCCAGACATGAAAGGAGATGAAAATATACTTCCTCAATGCCACTTAAGAGCTGTTACTCTTAATTCTAGCACCATAAATGTGACTACTACAACAACAAAGGGATGATTCTGAGCGAGGAAGCACCTGCATGTCATTATTTGCTAACATTATGGGAACTATGAAAATATTTATTCTTCAGCAAAGCTCCTCTTGATGGCTCTACTGCCAAGGACCCTCCATCAGTCTTGAAGTCAGAATGTTAGTATTGACAGACATTACTCCCTTTTGTAATACCCTAAACAAAGCAAGCATTAATAGCCTAATTATCAGACACAGGAGCCGGCCGTCAATCCAGGCGCCACGCAACCATTCTAGCAAAACTACCCCGTGTAGCACCAACCCTTTGAACCCTTCACATTAGCCTGGACAAATTCCCTCCTTTCCCAAAAGGATTTCCTGTTGTAAACATATGCTTTAGCACAAAGCCAGCCTTTTTCAAAGCCAGCTTTTTCCATCCAGATAACTCAGCGTGGTGAAGTATGATCACTGCAAATCATCCCCTGGCTTGGTTTGGGTTTGAGTGTTTTGGGGTTTGGATTGGTTTGGTTTTGGTTTTTTTGGGGGGAGGGAAGGGGGGGTGGTTGGCTTTTGGTTTTGGGTTGGGGTGGGGTTTTGTTGCTGTTCTGTTTTTTTGCTTTTATTTTTTTACACTCACATTGGTTTTGGGGGTGTTTGTTTGTTCATTTCGACACACCTCGAGTCCTGTGTCAAATTCTGGGCTCCTCAGTTTAGGAAGGATGTTGACTTGCTGGAACATGTCCAGAGAAGGGCAACAAAGTTAGTGAGGGGTTTGGAACACAAGACCTGTGAGGAGAGACTGAGGGAGATGGGGTTGCTTAGCCTGGAGAAGATGAGGCTCAGGGGAGACCTTATTGCACTCTACAACTACATTAAGGGGGGCTGTAGACAGGCGGATGTTGGTCTCTTCTCCCAGGCAACCAGTACCAGAACAAGAGGACACGGTCTCAAGCTGCGCCAGGGCAAGTTCAGGCTGAAGGTTAGGAGGAAGTTTCACATAGAGAGAGTGATTGCCCATTGGAATGGGCTGCCCGAGGAGGTGGTGGAGTCGCCGTCACTGGAGGTGTTCAGGAGGAGACTTGATAGAGTTCTTGGTTGCATGGTTTAGTTGATTAGGTGGTGTTGGGTGATAGGTTGGACACGATGATCTTGAAGGTCTCTTCCAACCTGGTCTGGTCTACTCCTATTCTATTCTTCTATTCTATTCTATTCTATTCTATTCTATTCTATTCTATTCTATTCTATTCTATTCTATTCTATTTCTTTTCTATTTCTTTTCTATTTCTATTTCTATTATATTCTATTAGTTACATTTATCAGACTTCACAGTACTTCAGAAGTACTTCAAACAGCTGCCAGCCCCTGCTGTAAGCTAACAACAAATATGCTAGTCTTCCAGCCAGCCAGCAATTCTCATTAAAAAAAGTGAACTGCATAATAAAATCTTGGATACATCTTTAATATTAATGCAGTCATGGATTCTTTCTGTTTCCAAAAGCACTCTGTCACAGTTTTCCACCACATATTTCAATAGGCAGCAAAACCAGTGTCCATTTCAAAATACAGTTAGCCTGGAGGTGCAAGGCTGGGCTCTGAAATACTAACACCACATCTGTATTTGGAATATGGGTTAAATATCAGTTTCACAGGAACAAATTACATTGGACAAAGCTTCACCTGACTTCTGTGTAAGATTAATTTTTGTTCAGTTTTGGCATAACTTTCTTAATGATTTTATTAGCAGGAGGATGAGAACATTCATCCCACTTGTCAAAAGCAGAGACTTGAGTGCTGGGTACTACACATTGGCCACAACAACCAGCCCATGCAGTGCTACAGGCTGGGGTCAGGGTGGCTGGAGAGCAGCCAGGCAGACAGGGACCTGGGGGTACTGGTTGACAGCAGCTGAACATGAGCTACCAGTGTGCCCAGGTGGCCAAGAAGGCCAATGGCATCCTGGCCTGCATCAGGAATACTGTGGCCAGCAGGAGCAGGAAGGTCAGTCTGCCCTGTACTCAGCACTGCTTAGACCACACCTTGAGTCCTGTGTCCAGTTCTGGGCCCCTCAGTTTAGGAAAGATGTTGAGTTGCTGGAAGGTGTCCAGAGAAGGGTAACAAAGCTGAGGAGGGGTCTGGAGCACAGCCCTGTGAGGAGAGGCTGAGGGAGCTGGAGGTGTTTGGCCTGCAGAAGGGGAGGCTCAGGGCAGACCTCATTGCTCTCTTTAACTATCTGAAGAGAGGTTGTAGCCAGGTGGGGGTTGGTCTCTTCTCCCAGGCAACCAGCACCAGAACAACAGGACACAGTCTCAAGCTGTGCCAGGGGAGGTTTAGGCTGAATGTTAGGAAGAAATTCTTCCCAGCAAGAGAGATTGGCCATGGGAATGGGCTGCCCAGGGAGGTGGTGGAGTCACCATCACTGGAGGTGTTTAAGAAGAGCCTGGATGAGGCACTTGGTGCCATGGTTTAGTTGATTAGCTGGTGTTGGGTGACAGGTTGGACTCAATGATCTCAAAGGTCTTTTCCAACCTGGTTAAATTCTGTATTCTGCATTCATTCAATTATTGGTGTTGCACTTCTAAGACTGCCCAGAATTCTTGAAAGAATTACTGGCACAGGGGAATGCCCTCCTATTTCCACTATTCATCCAAAGCAACCCTTTAAAATGATGCAAAATATCTGCCATTCCCAGAAAATATGGAAGTTTGCCACACTACTTCCATTGCGTCTTTGCAGAGAAGAAAAGAACCAAGCTTCACGTGTTCTTAGGCCAAAAGCTGGCAGCACCAGAACTCATTTGGCAGGCTGAGAAAAAAAGAATTGGTGACAATGGAAACACAAAACACTGCTGCTGTATTTGCTAAATATCTAACTGAAACGAGTGCCAGGCCTAGAAAACAAGATGCAATGTGTTTGAAACGGAATGGCAAGGAGGAGAGCGATGTTGATGTTATGGTCAGAGAAGCATTTCTTTTTAGGGTAGCAGGATATTCAAAACATTTCCCTGCCATTAAAAAAAGGAATAAAACGTTCTGGAGATGCACACTGCACCCAAACTGTCTTCTAACACATTTCCTCCAAGTGAAAATCCAAGCCATTGTGCAGAATTGTTTGAAGAGCGGCATAAAAATTCTTCAGGCCACCTTCTTTCACCGGCGTTCTACTCGACTGCTCGCTAGGAAACCTGAACGCTAGTTCAGGCTGTAAACATCCTTGGTATGTCAGAACATGCCCCACTTCCCTGCCACAGCTCCTGCTGCAACTGAATTCAGACTTCACTGGTACCATGACAATTTCACACCTATTGCAGGATTTTGTAAAGGTTTTCTTTCCGTTTCCACCTCTGGTTATTGCTGGTTGACACTTTTCACCCTGCTGCACCATGGGATGTATGTCCTTACACTGTTTATGTGAGGTCTTTAACGTGGAATGTCCTTTACTACTACATCAGAACCACAGAATGGTTTCAGCTGCAAAAGGCCTCTAAGATCATGGAGTCCATCTGTCACTACCCAACCCTGCCATGGCCATCAAACCATGTCCCAAAATGCCACATCCTCACACTTCCTGATAACCTCTAGGGATGGTGACTCCACCACTTCCCCAGGCAGCCTGTTCCAATGCCTGACCACTCCTGCAGCAAGGAAACCTTTCCCTATATTCAACCTAAACCTTCCCCAGCACAACCTCAGGCCATTTCCTCTCCTTCCACCACCCAACACTAGGGAGAAGAGACCAACCCACACATGCCTTCAGCCTCCCCTAAGGGAGCCAAAGAGAGCAATGAGGTCTCCCTTCAGCCTTCTCTCCTCCAGAGCAAACAACCCCATTTCCCTCACTGCTCCTCCCCATACCTACTCTCCAGACCCTTCACCAGCCCTGCAGCCCTTCTCTGGACCCAGCCCAGCACCTCAATGTCCCTCCTGCATTGAGGGGCCCAAAACTGAATCCAGCACTGAAAGTATGGCCTCACCAGCACTGAGCACAGGAGGATGAGCATTTCCCTGCTCCTGATGGCCACACCATTTCTAATCCAGGCCAGGATGTTGGTGACCCTCAGGCCACCTGGGCACACACTGGATCACATTCAGCCAGCTACCAAACAACACCCCCAGGTCCTTTTCTGCTGGGTAGTTTCCAGCAACTCTGCCCTGAGCCTGGAGCACTGCATGGGGTTGTGACCCAAGTGCAGGACTCAGCACTTGGCTTTGATGTATCTCATACAGTTGACCTTGCCCCAGGGATCCAGCCTGTCCAGATACCTTTCAAGGGACATAATCCAGACAGATACTGAAGTGCTATCCTGTAGTAATAGGACATACAACAGATTTCACCATGTTTTCTCAAAACAGGTGAAAGCAGTGCAATTCCTGATGGCAAAATAAAAGCAAGTCATGGAAGAAGAAAAAAAGAAGTGGTTGTTTAGGTTTTCCTAGGACCAGTATGAAATGTCTTTCAATTCTGTTCAAGGGAATGCATACTCAGCTGTGCAGCTTGACTTTCCAAGTTTAAATGAGGACAAAATCCAAAATAAATCTCAACAAAACTCTTTTGCTTTGCTTGCTGTGGGTCAGTATCATGCAAAATGCCAAAACACTTTCCCCCTCTGCCTGGGCAGGGATTGCAGATGATCTTAGATTCACTTGGAACCCAGCACAAGCTTCCTTAATGGCCACAAACTATTCTAAGTATTCTGAGTATGTACCAAAATCTGAATTCATTGTACATACTGAAGTCAGTTTATTTCTCTCCTATCTGTGGCATGCTATCTTTCAGTACTTAATTCTGAATCAAGGAAGAAGGCTGGACTTGAAATGAACTGGAGATTGATCCTAAAGTTTATTAGATTAACTCAACTCCTCTGTGCAGATGTCTTTATTTTATGGTGCTATTGGAACATGTGCATGTGAGCTCACATGTATGCAGATTACAGAGAAGTTACACCAGACTCTCCAAAAAGATTGGGCTATTCTGTTTCTGCTGAAAATTGGACAGAAGCTAAAACCAGCTAAACTCATGTGAGACTCTCCTGCTTGGAATGTGCTGCCCCGGGAGGTGGTGGAGTCACCATCACTGGAGATGTTCAAGAGGGGACTGGACGTGGCACGTGGTGCCATGGTTTAGTCATGAGGTCTGTGGTGACCTTAGGCTGGACTTGATGAGAATCACAGAATCACCAAGGTTGGAAGATTCTGTGATTAAGTGGAAACTGTTATGAGCTATGTCCTTTAATGAAATACTCTCTAATCTCCTCCTACTTTCCCACTTCTCTGTGAAAACAAGGTAACTCGCATCAAACACCTACTTAATAAAGCTACTAAATCACTTCAAAGACAAAGTAGATGGAGAAACGTGTAAACTTAAATGCCTGAAGGCCTGTTGTCAATGCTTGTTTCCAGGAGCTCTTCAAGATTCTTACCAGCTCTTGTGAGTCTTCCGCTAACGGCAAAAATGTAGCTTCCAGAATAGCGACTTGGTCGGTGCTGAGCTTCTGCCACAGGCTAAGCAGCATAATCACCAGATGGGTGGCACTTTTCAACTTTGTGAATGCCTGGAACATGTTGGCTTGGTTTGCTTCTGCTGCATCTGCTAGAGCTATTACCTGCAAAAATTACAAACATCTGTTAAGTATAACCTTACCTTCTGTGAACACTCAACGCCCAAATTAACTTTGGCACACTCTTGTTTTTCCTCAGAAGAGCCTGGCGGATTCTGTTTTCCATAAACACAAACCACAGGGTACTAAATGACTAACCATTTATCTAGACTCTTCTTCTGCATGCCCAGGAACACTTCATGCCCAGATGGCAGCAGGATGAATCTAGGAGCATCAGTGTAGAAAGGATCCCGTTTAGAGCATGTTCTTAAGGCATTCCTGAAATTGATCCCCATCACATCACTTAATACATAACAAACTACCTTACAGGCTCATACCACACAAGACATTAATCCCTGTATGCTCAGCAAGCCTACTGTACTGATCAAAAATGTATTGATTTTATGCCATTAAAAATGCAGTCCCTAATTGTTTCCAGATGAACACAAGTGCCATCTGTTATGTTATTACCTCTCAGGTCTCCCCAGGTTTCACAGCAGTTGCTTCACCTTTTATGCCAAAATGTAAACATTATGGATCACACTGGGGCTGTTCAGTTTGAGGCTGAGGGGAGACCTTATTAGCCTCTACAACTACTTGAAAGGACAATATAGACAGGTAGGTGCTGGTCTCTTGTCACACATAATTAAGCGATAGAGCAAGAGGGAACAGCCTCAAGCTGCACCAGGGTAGCTGTAGGCTAGGCATTAGGAAACATTTTTTCACTGCAAGAGTGGTCAAGCATCAAGCTGCCTGGGGAGGCAGTGGAGTCACCATCCCTGAGGTGTTTAAAGGTCGTTTAGATGTGGCCCTTAGACATATGGTTTAGTGGTGAACTTGGCAGAGCAGGGTTAATGGTTGGAGCTGATCATCTCAAGGGTCACAGTATCACAGTATCACTTAGGTTGGAAAGGACCTCGAGGATCATCGAGTCCAACCTATCAACACAGACACCAAGTCAACACAGGCACCAAGTGCCACGTCCAATCTCCTCTTGAACGCCTCCAGGGTCGATGACTCAACCACCTCCCTGGGCAACCCGTTCCAATGACGAATGACTCGCTCGGTGAAGAACTTCCTCCTCACCTCGAGTCTAAACCTCCCCTGGCGCAGCTTCAGACTGTGTCCTCTTGTTCTGGTGCTGGTTGCCTGGGAGAAGAGGCCAACCCCTTCCTGGCTACAACCACCTTTCAGGTAGTTGTAGAGGGCAATGAGGCCACCCCTGAGCCTCCTCTTCTCCAGGCTAAACAATCCCAGCTCCTCATAGGGCTGTGCTCAAGGCCTCTCCCCAGCCTTGTTGCCCTTCTCTGGACACGTTCAAGTGTTTCAATGTCCTTCTTAAACTGAGGGGCCCAGAACTGGACACAGGACTCAAGGTGTGGCCTAACCAGGGCAGTGTACAGGGGCACAATGACCTCCCTGCTCCTGCTGGCCACACTATTCCTAATGCAGGCCAGGATGCCATTGGCCCTCCTGGCCACCTGGGCACACTGCTGGCTGGTCTTTTCCAACCTGAACGGTTCTCTGAGTCTATGAATTTGCAGGCAGGATCGCTTTAACTGCCACACATCAGAACATATAACAAAACAGCAGGTTCACTTTTAAGAGGGGAAGACAGTTTTGCTGAGTCCTTCAAGGCAGGGAAAACCAGAAGAGGTATTCTATTGTATTCTCCCCAGTTCAGCAGGTCACTTGTCACTGTAGGCAATATTGTCCACTCACAGCATTACAAACATTGGTATTTTGGAAAATGCTGTTAAAAATGCCATATTTCCTGAAACACAGTATTTGGGTATTTCCCATCACCAGTGGAAAGTGAAGCTGACAGCAGTTTCAATACACAGTTGCTATCATTTCACGAAGACCACAAGAGATTTCCCCACTGAAATACTTCCACTAAAAGATGGGAACAAAGGTTAGGGGTTTATCCTGGGGGAGCACAACTCGCTTCTCTCTACATCTTCACCTTGCCCCAAGTAATACTTGGCAGACTGCAGGGCAGACTATCTTGTCATTTAGATCGACACAAAGCAGCTCCCTCAATCACTTCTGTTTGTTAAGTGGGTAATAGGTGCTTGAGTGGAGCAGGGGAAAGCCACAGCGAATTGCAGTTCAAGTGTAATTAGCATTACAACAGAATTCACGAAGTAAAACTTGCAGAGCTGGAGCCATTAACATTTGGCAGCAGCAGGAAAACGAGAACACTGTACCATGCATCTTCAGCTGGGAAACAAAGCCAGCCAGCTGTTAGCATTTGCTGGAGAAAAACTATTTTTAATCTGCAACACTGGCATCAGAGATAAATGTGTGTGTGTGTGTGTGTGTGTGTGTGTTCCCTCCAAGCTCCCATGTGACTGGGAAGATAAAGAAAACAGAGGTTTAGGGAACTATAAATATGAAACATTTCAAATGAAAAGTGTTGATAGCTTTTGGTTGAGATTGTCAAATGTTAGCGTTCCCAAATCCAACAGAAAGCCCACAGGACGCTGAGGAGTCCAAACGCTGCAGGAATTGGGGCCAAGGAACAAAACAAAAGAGTTCTGCTAAATCATGGGAAGGAGAAGCCAGAAATGAATCCCAAAGAATGAAAAACAACACAAGACACTTTGGGTAGAGGACAGTAACAGTACCAGACATGTCACTTGATGTAGCCCTGCCCACTTTCAGCTTGCTCAGGCCAAAGCCCTGATGCTCCTCATGCCCCATGCTCTGCACCAGGTGGAATTCCATAGAGCAGTTCCTTTTCATCAGCAGAGTTATGGGTGATGAAGCTACATGACAAATAACACACTACATAACACCCAATAGCTGACCACTGCAACCAGTCATTGCATGCACTGTAAGAGCTCCATCTTTCTGAGCAGACAAGCAAAAAAAGCAGGCAAGTTCTCCTCAGTCTGACAGGAGCCTTCAAGCATCTAATCAACTTTCTGGTCCAATATTCATCTGAGAATTAAAGGAAGAATACTATAGAATTATAGAATCAATAAGGTTGGAAAAGACCTCAGAGATCATCAAGTCCAACCTATCACCCAACACATCATGACTAACTAAACTATGGCACTACATATCTCATCCAGGCTCTTCTTAAACAATTCCAGGGACGGTGACTCCACCACCTCCCTGGGCAGCACATTCCAATGGCCAATCTCTCTTGCTGGGAAGAATCTCTTCCTAACATCCAGCCTAAAGCTCCTGTGGCACAGCTTGAGATTGTGTCCCCTTGTTCTGGTGCTGCTTGCCTGGGAGAAGAGACCAACCCCCACCTGGCTACAACCACCTTTCAGGTAGTTGTAGAGGGCAATGAGGTCACCCCTGAGCCTCCTCTTCTCCAGGCTAAACAACCCCAGCTCCCTCAGCTTCTCCTCACAGGGCTGTGTTCAAGGCCTCTCCCCAGCCTTGTTGCCCTTCTCTGGACACATTCAAGTGTCTCAATGTCCTTCCTAAACTGAGGGGCCCAGAACTGGACAGAGGACTCAAGGTGTGGCCTAACCAATGCAGAGTACAGGGTCACAATGACTTCCCTGCTCCTACTGGCCACACTATTCCTAATGCAGGCCAGGATGCCATTGGCCCTCTTGGCCACCTGGGCACACTGCTGGCTCATGTTTAGGTGGCTGTCAATCAGCACCCCCAGGTCCCTCTCTGTTTGGCAGCTCTAAGCACTAATTCTATTAACAGATGAAGAAGTGACCTAATAGAGCTTTCTGAGATCTAGACTACCCAGGATAACACAATACTAATTGCTCTACAGTAATGCAGGCACATGCAGATGTACTTTTCAAAAAGCCTATATCACAGACAGAAAAAAAAAAGGCTGCCAAAATCCTTTGAGATATGCTGAGAACTGAAAGCAACACAAAAAGCAGCTGGAAGAGACTAAAGGTAGCTTTGACAATGCATGGTTCCACAGCAAATAATATGAAAGGGCAAAAAAAAGAGCAAACTTTCTTCACAGAGGAAAATTCATCTAAACATCTCAGAGGACATCAGGTACCAAATTCAGAAGCATTCTGTGGCTCTTCAGTCCAACACCTGAAGAATTGAAGGATGAATGAGTCATCCACCTTCTTAAGTTATCTTATTGCCACCTGAACCTTACCTCTAATGTATTTTGTAATAACTGAAGGGAATAAAGAATCCACACCCTTGGCAATCTGAGATCCTAGTTTCAGTCATGGTTTCTCCACAGGTTCCCAACTATAGATTCAGCTCTCACAGCAGCTGTTCAATCTGCTCTTAGTTAGGATTTCATCATCTTTCTACACAGGTATATAATAAATAAATAAATAAATAAATAAATAAAGGTAAGTCTCTCCTCATCTCATGTTTTCACAGGGTAGGTGGAAAAACATATTGCAACTGGCAGTCGGAGTGGAGTGGAGTGGAGTGGAGTGGAGTGGAGTGGAGTGGAGTAGAGTAGAGTAGAGTAGAGTAGAGTAGAGTAGAGTAGAGTAGAGTAGAGTAGAGTAGAGTAGAGTAGAGTAGAGTAGAGTAGAGTAGAGTAGAGTAGAGTAGAGTAGAGTAGAGTAGAGTAGAGTAGAACCAAACCAGGTTGGAAGAGACCTTCAAGATCATCACGTCCAACCCATCAACCAATCCAACCCACTTAAACAACTAAACCATGGCAGTAGAGTAGAGTAGAGTAGAGTAGAGTAGAGTAGAGTAGAGTAGAGTAGAGTAGAATAGAATCGAGTAGAATAGAATAGAATAGAATAGAATAGAATAGAATAGAATAGAATAGAATAGAATAGAATAGAATAGAATAGAATAGAATAGAATAGAACCAAACCAGGTTGGACGAGACCTTCAAGATCATCACATCCAACCCATCAACCAATCCAACCCACCTAAACAACTAAACCATGGCACCAAGCACCCCATCAAGTCAGAGATTTTACACCAACTGGAAGCCCCCAAGCAAAAACTCCCTTCCTATTCCATAAGGGCTACCATTGCACATTTAATTCCTTTTCTCCTTCTTTCCTATCACAAAAGCTTTCAGAGAAAGCAAAAAATAAGTTTGCCAGGCTTTCTTAAAGCAATGGAAGAAAGGAGACAGTGGCTGATGCAACAAATGGTACAGTATTGAGTACATATTTTTACAGCTGACCAAAACTTGCTGTTCATTTATAGTTTTTGTTTAAATTTTTCTGAAGCAAATTCTTTCCCTGTTCCAACACACGAAGTACAAGCCAGTTAAGTTATAAATTAAAGTATGCTGTAAACAGAAAAGAAAGAACTAGTTATTCCCTAAGTTAAGGCCATTTGGGACTTTTGCTAAATTCAATACTCAGACTTGCAATGGTAGAGCTGAAATCCAGAAGCACTTTAATAGTCATGAAAATGCCACCCCTCAACACTATTAGCAGGATTTGAGTGCAACCATCCCCAAGCACAAAGCATTTTTCATGTCTTCAGCCTTAAGTATTCAATCAAAAACATTTGTCTCCAGGCTTATTTCACAGAATGGGTTATGTTGGAAGAGACCTTACACAGTATCTATGCCAATCTCCCCACCATGGGCAAGTGTCGTAGGGTTGGAAGGGTAAGGCCAAGAAGCCTCCTCCCTTCCCCCTGTAAAGTAAAGGGAAAGAAAATTGAAGGGAAAGGAAAAAAAAACTCACAGCTGAATTAGCAAAGCAGTGGAGCTGTATATTTACAAAGCAATACAGGATATGCAGGGAAATATATACAAATTTGCAATATTTACAACATATACAAAGATATACAATAAAGTAGCACAGAAATGAGAGTTCTCCCCCCCTCTGCTGAGGGGGTTCCCCACCTCCGCTTCCCCCTCTCCCCTTTTCCCCAGAGCAGGTTAGAAAAGAGAGAGAAAAGAGAAAAAAAGTCAGAAGCAGTTATGTGTTAATTGGAAAGCAGTTAATACAGGCCTTTGCAGCTTATCAGTTTCAAGGCCAAAGCCTTGGCCGAAAGCCCAGCACAGAGAGCTGCTGCTCAGCGGAGGAGCGGAAGAAAGACTGATAGAAAAGTGCTGGAATGCCCAGGATACCCTCCTGCACTCCCAGTTCAGAAGGTGCTTCCTCCCACTCTACCAATGAAATTAGTTTAGATCCTTCTTTTCGTTTACCAACTTCCGTCCACCATATTCCCTTTCTTAAGGGGACAGTCTCAACCGGTCACAGCAAGGAAACCTTTCCACTAGATTGGGTGCTCAAGGCCTTCTCTAGGATGAATACCCCCAGCTCCCTCAGGCTATCCTCACAGCAGAGCTCCTCCAGCCTTTGGATCATCTCAGTGGCCATCATCTGGACCCACAGCTCTATGTCTTTCTTATGCTGGGGACACGAGCTGGAAGCAGTATTGGAGGTGGGGTCTCTTCAGAGCACAGTCAAGGGGCAGAATCCCCTCTCTTGCCCTGCTGGCCACACTCCTCTGGATGAAGCCCAGCACACCATTGCCTGCTGGGCTGCACGAGGGCACTGCCTGCTCATGGAGAGCTTCTCATCAATCAATGCACCCAAGACTCTTTCTTCAGAGATACTCTCATAGAATAGTAGAATCACAGGATCTCAGCTCAGCCCTTTCATTCCTAAGTAGACCTTATAAAATGCCAAGCATTTGAAAACTGTAAACTCATGGTGATGCAAGTTTTAAAAGCAAACCAGATTTCTCTGTTATTAACTCTTCAAGATTCTTTTAATGCATTGTTTAACATCCAGCAATAACTGATGAACATCACTCACCCCCAAAACATTACAATATAAATACAATTCCAGAAATACAAAATGTCTCCTCATTAGCTGGCTAGGAATTTGTCCAAAACATTGGGAAAGGGCAAGAAATGAGTAGGAAGAGCCAAGGCATTGTCTGTTGAGATGGTAGCATATTTTTTGGAGTCTTATCACTGAAGGCACTCATGGGGGTTTATGCCACATTCTAACATGGAGAACAGGAAATGGGACTGATATTTGCTTTTTGGTCTTAAAACAGCCAAGAAAAACATAATTGTCCACCCCTGGTGAAACCTGAGCCAGCTACAGATGGGCAGAATCCAACAAGATGAGATTTAACACATCCAAGTGCCGGGTTCTGCACATTGGCCACAACAACCCCATGCAGTGCTACAGGCTGGGGGCAGAGTGGCTGGAGAGCAGCCAGGCAGAGAGGGACCTGCGGGTGCTGGTCAATGGTAGGCTGAACATGAGCCTGCAGTGTACCCAGGCAGCCAAGAGGGCCAATGACATCCTGGCCTGCATCAGGAACAGTGTGACCAGCAGGAGCAGGGAAGTCATTCTGCCCCTGTACACTGCACTGGTTAGGCCACACCTCGAGTCCTGTGTCCAGTTCTGGGCCCCTTAGTTTAGGAAGGATGTTGACTTGCTGGAATGAATCTAGAGAAGAGCAACAAAGTTGGTGAGGGGTTTGGAACACAAGCCCTATGAGGAGAGGCTGAGGGAGCTGGGGTTGCTCAGCCTGGAGAAGAGGAGACTCAGGGGTGACCTTATCACTCTCTACAACTACCTGAAGGGAGGTTGTAGACAGGCGGATGATGGTCTGTTCTCCCAGGCAGCCAGTGCCAGAACAAGAGGACACAGTCTCAGGCTGCGCCAGGGGAGGTTCAGGTTGGATGTTAGGAAGAAGTTCTATACAGAGCGAATGATTGCCCATTGGAATGGGCTGCCCGGGGAGGTGGTGGAGTCGCCATCACTGGAGGTGTTCAGGAGGAGACTTGCTGGGGTGCTTGGTGCCATGGGTTAGCTGTTTGGGTGGGTTGGATTGGTTGATGGGTTGGACGCGATGATCTTGAAGGTCTCTTCCAACCTGGTTTGGTTTATTCTAAATAAAGTTATTCTACTCTTATTCTCATCTAGTTCCATCATACTGAGTTCAGCTTGTGGCATATTTCAGGTACCTTCATTTTGCCACTTTCTTCTGTCTCTTCACACTTCAGCCATGGCACTTAGGAGGGAGTCTCCCATGCAAAATGTGTTAAAATGTTCAAAATAACATCAGAAATGTAACTGTTCTGTAACAGACACAGGGATGATGAATTATCAAGGCTAATGATGTATTCCACAATAAATTAATCCATAATCAAAGCCTTTATGCCTGGTTTGGAAAGACCCACTCTGAACACAGTTAAACAAGCAAAACTGGAGATCACAAGCACAGAGGTCTCTTCTGGCAATCATTCCTTTGGAATGAGGTAGTTAATTGATCCAACCCCTTCCAACAGCTGAATTTCAATGCATGTAAAGTAGAATAAAGGAAAAAACAAAAACCAACAACAGAGCTGAGAAATGCTAGTTACTGCTTTCCCCTGCTATTATGACAGGACATTTACTACAACTCTATGTCACCCTTCCACACATTCACTCATTTTTGAGAAGGAAATGCAACTCAGACACTAAGCAAGATCCAACAGAATACTTTTCATTGTTTTAAGAAGCCTCCATCATATATTCCAATTCATACAGAACATGGAAGCATTTAAAACCTATTTTTTCCCCCCTTATGACCCCATTTGTTTACCTCACACACAAGGCATGCAGCAAAAGCCAAGACATTACAAAAGCCAAGATGCCAGCAAAGCCAAAAAGCAAACCAGGTAGGACAACCTAAGCGACATGATCCATTTAACAACCTAACCCCTGCCTCTCCCTTCTTCTGAGAGTGAACTTTTTATTACCATTTTTATTTCCACAGGCAATTTTCACAGCAGTTTCCAAAGTAACACAACAGTGATTAGCAGCCTGATTCCCGGTGCAGGCCATCTCACTCAGCAAGCATTGTGCACACAGCCTCTGACAGGTGACTGAAGCTGGATGGAATGCGGGCAGAGATATCCATGTCAGAGCGCGATCTTTATCAAGGCCTCCGTCCCCAGAAAGAATAACTCTGTCGTTACCACGAGGGAGCCCTTGCAAACGCTGCTGTTCCCACAGCACTGCCATGGGGATGTGAGAGCACACACTGGGATTAAGTACCTCAGGCCACAATTATCTGACCCTTAAAAGAATGCCTGGGCTAGTGTGGACCATGACCGCGGCTTTTCAA
Organism: Melanerpes formicivorus; assembly: GCF_026170545.1. Classification (NCBI taxonomy): domain Eukaryota; kingdom Metazoa; phylum Chordata; class Aves; order Piciformes; family Picidae; genus Melanerpes; species Melanerpes formicivorus. The sequence continues at coordinate 810,600 of NW_027142500.1, forward strand.
GCTGTGGCACAGGTCTGCCAGGATGACAAAGCATCGATTCACTAAATGCCAAAGGCCTGGCTTTCAAGTGAAGCTCAACATCACCTCAATCTGAAAAGGCAGCAGAGATGAAAGACATTGCACCATGACAAGCCATATTTGATCTGGATGTACCCAGCTACCTCCTGAATTTTTACTGCCTCACTTGAACACTAAATTATTGATTATCACAAGTACAGAATACAAAATTAACCAGGTTGGAAAAGATCTTCAAGATCATGAAGTCCAACCTGTCACCCAGCACCATCTAATCAACTAAACCATGTCACCAAATGACTCATCCAGTCTCTTTTTAAACACCTCCAGGGATGGTGAGTCCATCACCTCCCTGGGCAGCCCATTCCAATGGCAAATTACTCTTTCTATGAACAACTTCTTCCTAACATCCAGCCTAAACCTCCCCTGGCACAGCTTGAGACTGTGTCCTCTTGTTCTGGTGCTGCTTGCCTGGGAGAAGAGACCAACCCCCGCCTGGCTACAACCTCCCTTCAGGTAGTTATAATTACTATAGCAAACCATGTGTCTGGAAACTAAGAACAGCCAGATTCATAGACTCACAGAATCAGTCAGGTTGGAAGAGACCCTTGCGATCACTGGGTCCAACCATTAACCCTATTCTACCAAGTTCACCACTAAACCACTAAGGAAATACTCAATGTTGCAAAGGAAGTTAGGATCATGGAATCATTTAAGTTAAAAAAAACCTTTAGGAAGATAAAGTCCAAGTGTTGCCCAGCACTGCCAGAGCAGCACTAAACCATGTCCCTCAGCATCACATCTACATGTCTTTTAAATCCTGCCAGGGATGGTGACTCCAACACTTCCCAGGGCAGCAAAGCCCTGGGGCTTTGCAAACCTTTCACTGAAGAAAATTTTGCCCAATAACCAACCTAACCCTCCTCTGATGCAACTTGAGCCTAGTTCCTCTTGTCCTGTCCCTTATTACTTGGGAAAAGAGACTAAGCCTCACCTGGCCACAACCTCCTTTCTGGTAGGTGTAGAGAGTGACAAGGTCCCCCCTGAGCCTCCTTCTCTCCAGGCTAAACAAGCCCACTTCCCTCAGCTGCTCCTCACAAGATTTGCTCTCTAGACACTTCACCAGCTTCACTGCCCCTCTTTGGACATACTCCAGCACTTCAATCAATGTTGTGTGGTTTTGTGTCTTTGTTTTTTTCTATGTTATTTCCATGACACTATTGGCATCAATCCCCTCCATATTCCAAAATACATAGAATGATTTTGGTTGGAAAGGATCTCCAAAGCTCATCTAGTCCAACAGCCCTGCAGTCAGCAGGGACATCCTCCACTGAATCAAGTTGCCCAGAGCCCTGTTGAGCCTAACCTTGAATATCTCCAGGGATGGGGCCTCAACTAATTTCCATGGGCAACCTGTTGCAGTGTTCCAGCACCCTCATGCTAAAGAATTTGTTCCTGACATCCAACCTGAATCTATTCTTTAATTTCAAACCATTACCCCTCATCCTATTCCTACAGGCTTTTGGAAACAGCCTGTCTGCAGCCTTCTTGTAGGCCCCCTTCCTATCCAATACATTTAGAAGCAAACATCCAAATTTAAAGGTGGAGTTATAAAATTAGTAGCTTATCTGAGTGAAATAACATCTGCTACAAATTACACAAGCCCAAGAAGCAAGTGAGCTACAATGAACCCTTTGGTTAGCCCCTTTGAAACAAAAGCACCATTTAAGCCTAAGGATGTGCTAAATAACACAGATATGTCACAGAATCTGCTAGTCAATGAATATTGAAGACAGAGTTTTAGTGTGAAACTGTGGTTGAATTGGCTGCAATGTGTACAAAAATACATCCTACAAGGACAGGCTGAGGGAGATGGGGTTGTTCAGCCTGAAGAAGAGAAGGCTCTGGGGAGGCCTAATAGCAGCCTTCCAGTACCTAAAAGGGGCTACAAGAAGGCTGCAGAGGGACTGCTTGCAAAGGTCTGTCTTTTATTGTTTGTTTCCAAGAGGAGCAGGGCTTGTTGACAAGATGAAGGTGTGATACGAGGGGCAATGGTTTAGAAATGACAGAAGAGCAGATTTAGATTGGATGTGAGGAACAAGTTCTGCACCATGAGGGTGATGGAACACTTCAACAGGTTGCCCAGGGAGGTGGTTGAAGCCCCATCCATGGAGATATTAGAGGTGAGGCACAACAGGGCTCTGGGCAACCTGCTCTAGTGAAGGATGCCCTTGCCAACTGCAGGGTGGTTGGACTAGATGACCTTTGGAAGTGTCTTCCAACCCAAACCATTCTATGATTAGCTACAGAGAGGTGGAAAGCTCAGCTTCTATCAGCAAATATATGGTGTTATGTAGTGATGACCAAAACCATTTTACAACAAAGGCACAGATTTCAAGCAGTGAAGCTCTGTGCTCTGTATCAAACAAGCTGTGAACCTTAACTAACAGTTTTTAAAAAGACTAACAGTGCTTCTCTTCTAATTGCTTTGTTTTCAGCCCAAGGAGATTTATGGATGGCCAGGAAATCCAGAGATCATTTAGATCCTGCTTCTGCACACATTTATGTACAGTGAAGTTCAATGGGTAAAAACTAAGGATTTGCCAATTCCTGTGGGAACCATTGCACTGATTCCATAAAGGAAGGATTTCAGCCTGGTACAGACCACCACTCTGTGTGATCACTCACATGCACTTAGTGGAGAAAAAGCAATTGCAGTATGTTAGATATCAGGTGATGAGTGTAGTTTTAGAAGCCTAGAATAAATCCATAAATCCTTGCTTGTCAGAAATACACAGTAAAACACATCTCTTACTTTGCCCCTGTACTCAGCACTGGTTAAGTCACTCCTTGAGTACTGTGTCCAGCTCTGGGCCCCTCAGTTTAAGAAGGATATTGGAATACTTGAACACGTCCAGAGAAGGGCAACAAGGCTGGGGAGAGGTCTGGAGCACAGCCCTGTGAGGAGAGGCTGAGGGAGCTGGGGTTGCTTAGCCTGGAGAAGAGGAGGCTCAGGGGAGAACTTATTGCTGTCTACAACTCCCTAAAGGGAGGTTGTAGCCAGGTGGGGGTTGGTCTCTTCTCCCAGGCACCCAGCACCAGAACAAGAGGACACAGTCTCAAGCTGTGCCAGGAGAAGTTTAGGCTGGAGGTAAGGAGAAAGTTCTTCCCAGAAAGATTGGCCATTGGAATATGCTGCCCAGGGAGGTGGTGGAGTCACTGTCCCTGGAGGTGTTCCAAAAAAGGATGGGATGTGGCACTTGAAGCCATGGTTTAGTTAGTCAGGAGGTGTTGGGTGATAGGTTGGAGTTGATGATCTCTGAGGTCTTTTCCAATCTTATTGATTCTGTGATTCTAAAGTGCACTCTGAATGCAAATCCTAAACATAGCAATCTAAGGAAATGTATGGCAGGCCTAATTAGAAGCTGAAACTGAACTTCAACACTCCTGTCAGGACATCTCTCTCAAAATGTTTTTCTCCTTTGAAACACTTTATAGCATTTCACTCTTAGAACACACGCCAATACTTTTGGAAATTAAATGGGCCTCTGAAGACAAAGTGCAAAGGTTGCAAAACACATGAATTCCTTGCTTGGATACCTTGCCTTTGAATTACAAGTCTCCCATAATTGCTTCCTTTTTTTTTCCTGTTCTGAAAGAGACATAACTATTTCAGAACAAAGGAACATCGTGATGAAATGCAGTTTTATGAAACTCAGTCAAAAACACAGTCTCTACAACACTTGGAATTCAGAAGAGCTTGGAGTTCCTTAGGTTTTCCTGCATTTACTAGTAAAACCAAAAAGAGTCATTTAGCAAAGTGAAGAATTTATTGCTCATGCAAGGTGCCAAACCAGGAACTTTTAAACAGAGTAGAGTCTTGCACTCCTCTGTAGATGAAGTACAGCAGAGAGCACAATAATGCTGCTCCACAGCAATATTTAGCAAATAGAATCAAAGAATCAATAAGGTTGGAAAAGACCTCAAAGATCATCAAGTCCCACCTGTCACCCAACACATCATGACAACTAAATAACCTCTAAAAACTTGAGCTGTGTCTTCCTTTATCCAACCTTCACCTCCTGTGCCAACAGTAACTGGCAAGCAGGCTTTGGAGGCATACTCACAAAGATTCAGATGTCAATTCCACCTCTACTTCCTAGAAGACACCCACCTTTTGCCATGAAGGAACAAAGTGTCAAGCAGCCTACCATCAAAGGCATAAGATTAATGTGTTTATACTGCAGCTTTCTATGCAAACATCTCATTTCTCCATTTCTGCTTTATTCTTTACAATGAGGGTGTTTGAGCACTGGAACAGGTTGCCCAGAGAGGTGCTCGAAACCACATCCCTGGACATATTCAAGGTCAGGTTCGACACGGCTCTGGATGACCAGATCCAGTTGAGCATGTCCCTGATGAGCCCTATAAGGAGAGACTGAGGGAACTGGGGGTGTTTAGCCTGGAGAAGAGAAGGCTCAGGGGAGATGTTATTGCTCTCTACAATGACCTGAAGGGAGTTTGTAGCCAGGTGGGGGGGTTGGTCCCGTCTCCCAGACAACCAGAACAAGAGGACACAGTCTCAAGCTGCATCAGGGGAAGTTTAGGCTTGAGGCGAGGGGAAAGTTCTTCCCAGAAAGAGTAATTTGCCATTGGAATGTGCTGCCCAGGGAGGTGGTGGCATCCCCATCCCTGGAGGTGTTCAAAAAAGGATTGGATGTGGCACTTGAAGCCATGACTTAGTTGGTCATGAGGTGTTGGGTGACAGGTTGGACTTGATGATCTCCAAGGTCTTTTCCAATCTTATTGATTCTATGATTGTGTGCTGACCACAGGGGAGTTGGACTAGATGATCCTTAGAGGTCCTTTTCCAACCTGGGTAATTCTATGATTGTAGCAGCAGCTGAGTCAATGGAAGAGATGGGACAAGATGAGTAAGGCCTTTAAGTCTTGCTGGAGTAGACTAAGATTCACACCAGGGCTGCCAGAAGCAGGGGAGCAGAAGAAAGGGATAGCAAGTGTCAGGTACAGTTTGGTGTCTGAAACGTGATAATTAACCTTGTAACTTTCACTGGCTGACGTTTCTACATCTCCTTGTTGTCTAAGAAGTTTATGGATAGATCAACTGCATAGCATTTGGATTACCAAATAGTACCCTCAATACGTAGAGCAGGAAAGAGCTCATTTTTCAGCACTAATATATAACTACACTCAAACACACCCCACTAAATTAGTAACAAATGCTTGCTCTGATTTTGGCTGAGATAGGCTTTCTGATAAGAAAATATTTTCCTTTCAAACCCCTCCTCCCCCCCAAAAAATCAATTTAAACACTTGTCTCGTTCCCCTGACATAATACATCTGAAGTTCATGGCCTGGATCAGTCAAATCTAATAGCTTTAACTTAGTTTCAACCATTACTGGTCACAACAAGATGTATTCAAAAGGGTATTTATGTTTGCTTTATTCTATTGCATCAAAGTTAGGAAAACACATCTGGGCAGCCTACATTCTAGCCACAGTGCAGACCCCAAATCCAGATAAACGTTTTGTCTAGAGGAATGACTAAATAAGTTGGCAAAATATCAGAACAAATTCACTTTGATCTTTCAAGTAGGTGGAGCTCAGAAACATGACCTAAATTCTACAGTTACATCCTCTGAAAGAGTAGCAACCATCTTTCTTTAGCATCTTCTGGTGGGGAGGGGGGGAGGAAACAACAAACACAAAACTCCCAGCAAACCAACACTCATTACAAATGATGGCAGAATTTAACATTAATAAAATGGGAGACACTTGAAGTCCACTTTCACTCATATTCATACATTCATATTTAGGACCATATCCACTGCTTGTCTCCACTGTTAACAAAAATGCCGTGGATTCTGCTTAGGAGCCCATTGGGCAGGATGGCATTTGAGACTCAGATTGCCAGAAGGATAAAGCAGAACTCTGACTATCTCAACAGATTCCACATAAGCAGTTCCCCCAAGCTGCTGCTGCTGAACCACACGACCTGAGCTAGATTGTATAGTCCTGCTCTGGCAGCAGGGTTGGACTCGATGATCTCTTTGGGTGCCTTCCAAGCCCTGACATCCTGTGATCCTGTGAACTGCTTGTCAAAAAATTAAGGATGAAAATACATGGAAATAGATAAAACCTCCTATCAGGTGTAGAACTTGCTGAGCTCCATCGATCATGGAAGAAGGCAGACAGATGGTATGTTGTTAAATGATAGGACTGGAGAGAATTACTGAGCACCATTCCTGTGGGAAGAAGTACTAAAGCAAACCCGCTGTGCAATGAGAATATGAACCAAACATGATGTCCTTTTCTAAATGGAAAATTCCTAGGGGAAGACAGAAAAGAAAAATCAGTTCCCAAAGGCAAAGCTTCATCGCAAAGCTTACCGTCAAAGGCACTGGGAGAAGGAAGGTCTGCTACCCTCATGGAGCAAAGAAACTATGAAGAAGCAGGGGGATATGAAGCCTTGCTGTCTTTTAGAATAGAATAGAATAAACTAGGTTGGAAGAGACCTTCAAGATCATCACGTCCAACCTATCATCCAACACCACCTAATCAACTAAACCATGGCACCAAGCACCCTATCAAGTCTGCTCCTGAACACCTCCAGTGATGGTGACTCCACCACCTCCCCAGGCAGCCCATTCCAATGGGCAATCACTCTCTCTGTGTAAAACTTCCTCTGAACCTCCAGCCTAAACCTCCCCTGGCACAGCCTGAGACTGTGTCCTCTTGTTCTGGTGCTGCTTGCCTGGGAGAAGAGACCAACCTCGGCCTGTCTACAACCTCCCTTAAGGTAGTTTTAGAGAGCAAGAAAGTCTCCCCTGAGCCTCCTCTTCTCCAGGCTAAGCAACCCCAGCTCCCTCAGACTCTCTTCACAGGGCTTGTGTTCCAAAGCCCTCACCAACTTCGTTGCCCTTCTCTGGACATGCTCCATCAAGTCAACATCCCTCCTAAACTGAGGGGCCCAGAACTGGACACAGTACTTGAGGTGCAGCCTAACCAGTGCAGTGCACAGGGGCAGAATGACCTCCCTGCTCCTGCTGGCCGCACTGTTCCTGATGGCCAGCAGAAGCAGGGAGCAAATACAGGAACAAGAACCTAGCCATTTAGAACAGTGAGATGCATAAAGATCAATTCTAAAATGAGGTGGCTGAGTTTCCCTATTTTTCCTCTATTGTTGAAGGCCCATAAAATTCAGGGTCTTTCATTCCATAAGACTCTTCTTCCTCTCTGCTGACTATAGAGAAAATAGCATTTTTCCCAGTACATGAAGACATGTAGAATACAGAGAACACCCAGTTTTGTGCTATCAGAATGATTTCTCAGATTTCCATTACAACTGCAGTACTGAGTTCAAGAGACCACTTTGCACAGGGCACCGAAGGACCCTTGGATTCTTTTACATTTCCAAATTAACAAAGCATAATAATCAATTCTGTAATTTAGATATTGGTCATTTCCTACAAGGACACACTCTGTTAATTGTACATGAGGAGCATTTCCAGCCTTTTCACTACCATTTGGAGCCATTCCCATTACTTCCCAGAAGGAAGCCATTCAGTTCATGACACAGGTTCTTTCTCACACTGCAGAGAAGGATACTCTTCACACACTGAGTGAGGTTCCCAACCTAGCAGTTCAGCTCCCTCTTTACAAACTCAGCTTTAACTACACTTTACACCAACTGTATGCTACAGTCTGCACATCACTTGCTTGATTAGCATTCCTTTTCTCAGCAGAATGGCAACTGTCAAGATAAGGAGCCAGGGTAGCTGAAGCTGCATCCCTAAGTGATGTGTTTCCAACAAAAAAATCTCACTCTTTAAAAGTATGTAGCCAGAAAGAAGCTGATGTTACTCTTTCTGCAGTAAAAAACAAGGCTGCTCCAAGACTGCCAGGTTACTTGATACTACTCTAAGCCTTTAACAAATACTTGAGAGTAGAGCAATGTCTACACCACACCACTTACCAGCCTTCCTTTTTCTGGACAGCAGACTTGAAATGTGCTTCAAGTAGTTTCTGGTGATCAAATACAAAACTACCCATGATATAGTTAGGTTCCATTTTCCACAGCCCCTATTCCACTGGGACACTTAGTCTCCTGTAAATAACTACAAAAGTTTACCCTTTCTCCCTTTATCTACTTCATCATCCCCTTGATGGACAATAAGTGCCTTGAGGTGCACACACATCAAGGCATGCATTCTCAGAGCCAGGTCTTCGCCTGACAGCAAAAGTATAACATCCAGAGTAGACTGAAAAAGAAGAACAGGAATATGGCAACACTTCAAAGCCTGTTACATACTGGTACTCACCACAACCTTCTTCCACATAGTAGCTTAATATTAAAGACACAAAATTCCCAAGACTTACCCTTACTGCACACAGTTTCATGTTTTAAATCTGCAAAAGCAGCCAAGAAAGTGGTCCACAGACAAATTAACCACAGACATTTCAGTTCCCTTAGGAACAAAATTTTAGTACACTTAGGTTTGATTCATGATCTATACAGCTCAGAAGTTAAATAATTCCAGCTCTAAGTAAACTAAAGCTTTATCTAGATAGTGCTAAGAATATTTCCTTCCCCACTGAAACAAGTCATTGCAACCTAAGACTCTATACCATATACACTTTGAAAACGATCAACATAACCCCACAGCAAACAAACAACATTTCTTTGGGGCTCAGGTAATTAAAGCATCATGTTAAGGAAAGGGTTGATGTGAGAGCTATTGTTTGGACCCCTGGGGGCCCATCCACAGGAAAATAAAAGAAATAACGCTGTGTAAGATGACAAGGACACCACGTAAACATCAGACCATATTAAAGCTGCTTTAAGCTGGGTTTCATTTTTTTTGTGCCACAGACAAGACATATTCCTAGTATTAACAAAGCTGCAGGTAAACAGCAACTTGTGATGGATTGTGGAATGCTGTAAAAACAGCTATTCTTTGTTTGAGCCTCAAGTTTTACCACAGACAACAGCGGAGTGACTTCACGTGGCAAGCACGTTCTGAAACAGAATACTCTGTGTTGGAGAGTCAACTGTAATGTGCATCTGTGCTGCAGCAAACAAAAGGATTAGCAAGCAAGACAAAAACCTACACTTTAATGCACATCTCACATGCCTCTGGTAACTGAGGCTCACAGTGCTTATGTGCCAAGTCAGAGACAAAAAGGTTTATATGCTCATTACAAAGTTATTGCTTCAGAAAGCCTCACTGATGGGATCAACAGCAGGGCAAGATGAACCACGAGGTGAGGAGATAAAAATACCAATAGTTGAACCTTTTCTAGTCCTGAGCACTGTAAAGGCAATTCTCAGTCAGTTCCTTAAACACAGTATGCATAGATCAAACCTCATAGAATCACAGCATGGCTTAGGTTGGAAGAGACCACAGAGATCATCCACTCCAACCTCCCTGTCACTGACAGGGATGCCTCTTAACTATTCAGTATTCAGTATTACTAAGGTTGGAAGAGACCTCAAAGATCATCGAGTCCAACTTGTCACCACAGACCTCATGGCTAGAGTAGGGAGGACACTACTGCCCACTGCAGGCTTGAACTCACGACCTTCCCATTAAGGGTCTTATCAGTGCCTCTCTGCTAGACTCATGGCCTGGTTCTTTCAAATCTGAAACCATGGATTTTAGCCTCATAGCTGTTCTACAGTAACCATCTGAAAAGTTACTGACCAATTACCAACAATAAAATTGACTTTACATTATTACAGCCAGAAATTTCCCTTATGTCAAAGATGGCTTTGTCACTGACTTAATTGTGACTTGAGGAAATAAAATCCAATGTAAAATGTCAATCAAGAAGCTGGCAAAATAAAATTAACTCCACTAAATAATCCTAATTCTTAAATCTTCTAATAATTCTTCTTATATGATATGCTGGAAAGCAGCCCTGAGGAGAGAGACTTGGGGGTGCTGGTGGACAAAAAGCTCAACATGAGCTCTCAGTGTGTACTTGCAGCCTGCAAAGCCAATCAGATCCTGGGCTGCATCAGGAGAAGTGTGGCCAGCAGGTCGAGGGAGGTGATCCTCCCCCTCTACTCAGCCCTGGTGAGACCCCACCTGGAGTACTGCCTCCAGTTCTGGAGCCCCTAGTACAAGAGGGATGTGGAGGTGCTGGAACATGTCCAGAGAAGGGCCACAAGGATGATCAGAGGGCTGGAGCACCTCTCCTATGAGGACAGACTGAAGGAGTTGGGGCTGTTCAGTCTGCAGAAGAGAAGGCTCCCAGGTGACCTCATTGTGGCTTTCCAGTATCTGAAGGGGGCCTACAGGAAGGCTGGGGAAGGACTTCTCAGGATCTCAGGTAGTGATAGGACTAGGGGGAATGGAATGAAGCTGGAGGTGGGGACATTCAGGCTAGATGTGAGGAGGAGGTTCTTCACCATGAGAGTGGTGAAACCCTGGAATGGGTTCTCCAGGGAGGTGGTCGAGGCCCCGTCCCTGGAGGTGTTTAAGCCCAGGCTGGATGAGGCTCTGGCCAGGGTGATCTAGTGTGGGGTGTCCCTGCCCATGGCAGGGGGGTTGGAACTAGATGATCCTTGTGGTCCCTTCCAACCCTGAATGATACTATGATACTATGATATTATATATTATATATTTATAATATATATAATTCTCCTTATCTAATCTAGACACACAAAACATATTGTCTTAATACATAATTCTACGCTTAAACAGTCGTTTTCTCTGTAGATAAAACACATTCAGCTTCTATCACTCCTAACATTCCCAGAAGCAGAAAAACCTCAAACTGCCCTGAACTATGGCAAAGACTTATCCAATGTAAGAATTCACTTGATAAAAGGTAGCTCCATATGAAATGAAATGAAATGGAAAAAAAACCCAACAAAAAAGAAGTTATTTCCCCCAAAGTTACCATTTAGCATTTTCAACGTTCAAAGATCACTACCATTATCAGGAGTTATTATCAGAGTACTGACAGATGAAATCCCTTTCAAAATAGCAAGGGGGCACTTCTGCCAGTAATTATCCCTGCTAATTGGAAACGGCCCTCTTTCATTTATTCCTGTCTAGTGAGTGCTCCTCTTCTCTGGTTTTCCATGTGATATCAGCCAGAACCTCTCTCGATTCACCTGCTGCTTCATTTGTCTTACCCCTTCATAATCACTTGGATGTTATTTTTTCAGCTATCTCCCCATTTTGAAGATTTCAATTACTTCTCAAACTGGTGACACATGGGTTTGATGGGTGGACCACTAGATGGATAAGGAACTGGCTTGATGGCTGCACCCAAAGAGTGGCTGTCGATGGGTCCATGTCCCAGTGGAGGCCACGGACAAGCAGAGTCCCTCAGGGATCAGTCCTGGGACCTGTCTTGTTCAACATCTTTGTGGGTGTCATGGACAGTGGCATTGAGTGCACCCTCAGCAAGTTTGCTGATGACACCAAGCTGTGTGGTGCAGCAGACAGGCTAGAGGGAAGGGAGGCCATCCAGAGGGACCTTGACAGGCTGGAGAGGTGGGCACAAGCCAACCTCGTGAGGTTCAACAAGACTGTCGAGGGTTGAGGGGAAGGCCTCAAGCCTTCTTCTCCCCCCTGTAAGTAAAGGGAAGAAAATTGAAAGAGAAAAAAAACCCCACAGCCGGATTAGCAAAGGATTTCATGCTGTATTTACAAGCGGTTTAGGAAATGCAGGTTTCTATACAGAATGTACAGTATTTACAATATATATACAGAAATATATAACAAAGTAACACAGGAATGAGATTCCCTCCTCTGCTGAGGAGGGTTCCCCACCCCTGTACCCCCTTCTCTCCCTTTTTTTCCCAGAGAGGGTTAGAAAGAGAGAAAAGGAATAATTGTTAATTAAAAGCAGTTATAATTAGAGCACAATGCGTTAGTAAGTTTAGTACAGGCCTTATCGGTTCCAAGGTCAGTCTGGCCGAAAGCCCAGAAGCTGTGAGCTGTGGAAGGAGGGGGAGAAAAGTGCAAGACTGAGTGAGACCAGTCTCACTGGGAATCAAAACTTAAGGCAGTGCTCTGCTTCTCCACCAATGAAATTAGTTTAGACCTGTCTTGTTTATAAAACATTCGGCCATGGTGTCCCTTTGTTAAAGGCACCGCCTCAAACGGTCACAAAGACCAAGCGCAGGGTCCTGCACCTGGGTCGAGGTAATCCCAGGCACAAATACAGGCTGGGCAGTGACTGGCTGGAAAGCAGCCCTGAGGAGAGAGACTTGGGGGTGCTGGTGGATGAGAAGCTCAACATGAGGTCTCAATGTGCACTTGCAGCCCGCAAAGCCAATCAGATCCTGGGCTGCATCAAGAGAAGTGTGGCCAGCAGGACAAAGGAGGTGATTCTCCCCCTCTGCTCAGCTCTGGTGAGACCCCACCTAGAGTACTAGAGTACTGCCTCTAGTTCTGGAGCCCCTATTACAAGAGGGATCTGGAGGTGCTGGAACAGACTGAGGGAGTTGGGGTTGTTCAGTCTGCAGAAGAGAAGGCTCCGAAGTGACGTAATTGTGGCTTTCCAGTATCTGAAGGGGGCCTACAGGAAGGCTGGGGAGGGACTTCTCAGGATCTCAGGTAGTGATAGGACTAGGGGGAATGGAATGAAGCTGGAGGTGGGGAGATTCAGGCTGGATGTGAGGAGGAAGTTCTTCACCATGAGAGTGGTGAAGCCCTGGATTGGGTTGTCCAGGGAGGTGGTTGGGGCGCCGTCCCTGGAGGTGTTTAAGCCCAGGCTGGACAAGGCTCTGGCCAGCCTGATCTAGTGTGGGGTGTCCCTGCCCATGGCAGGGGGGTTGGAACTAGCTGATCCTTGTGGTCCCTTCCAACCCTGACTGATACTATGATTTCTTCATTATCAATGAAAACATCTCCAAGATTTTTGGCTTTTTGGTCACTTGATATAACTTCTACTGGTAGGCAAGTTGGGAACATACCTTACCTATAACAGAACATCAAGACACTCTTCTTTCAGCTTTGATGAGGATGATTCACAGATGATGTATCAATCTGTAATCCATCTACAGATCTTTGAAAAGCAGTATAGTTTTAGCCCCTTTCCTTTATCTCCAGGTACCCCTAATCTTCACTATCCCCTTTTGAGGTGATTTTGCAAAAGAAAGCCACAAAAAGCAGTAAAAGTGGGAGGCAAACTATGCTGAAATAACAATGGTGAATGAAATAACAAAACAGAATCCTGAACATACAGCTTCTGACTTAAACACTGCAAAATAAGATTCAATAGCATATAATCACAGAATCACATAACTTCAGGGGTTGGAAGGGACCTCAAAAGCTCATCCAGTCCAATACCCCTGCCAGAGCAGGATCACCTAGAGCAGATCACACAGGAATGCATCCAGGTGGGTTTTGAAAGTCTCCAGAGAAGGAGACTCCATAAGCCTCTTCCAGGGCTCTGGCACCTTCACAGTGAAAAAGTTTTTCCTTATGTTCATGTGACACCTCCTCTGCTCCAGCTTGCACCCACTGCCCCTCATCCTACCATTGGACAGCACTGAGCAGAGCACTGTCCTCACGACACTGCCCTGCACATCTTTACCAGCATGAATGAGGGCATCCCTCAGGCTTCCCTCTCCAAGCTACAGCGCCCTGGCTCCCACTGGCTGTCCTTAGCAGGGAAATGTTCCACTGCCTTCAGCATCTTTGTGGCTCTGTGCTGGACTCCTTCTTTCCTGAGGTCCTTCTTGAACTGAGGGGCTCAGAACTGGGCACGATATTCCAGATGTGGCAGTGAAGAGTTTTGTGGAAACTGAACATCAATTGGGTGTTTTTTTAAAACACAATTACAGGAACAGAAATAAAAACCCCTCATATCTTTCCATACAATAATTATCACTGATTATGTTATACTCCTACATAACTTTTCAACACAGCTCCATTCCATTATTTAACCTAAAATTAACATCAGGCCAACATCTCCACACTTCCCTTAGTCTTCCTTTAATTCCTCTCAACAGCAGCTTCAGCCAGGGACTGCCCTCCTTTGTCACTTAATAACCTTACACGTACAGAGAAATTCTGCCCAAGCCTTTTAAATTCTTAAATATGAGCTAAAATGAGGATCTTAAAATATTTATAGTAATATTTAATATTCTCCTTGGTGACTACTGGGAACTTTTGCAGCATTTGATTAGACCAGGTTTCTCTTTAGATCAGTGAAGAATATATATCTAATATATCTGCTTCCTAAGCTACTAATCATAGAATCAATAAGGTTGGAAATAACCTTCAAAATCATCAAGTCCAACCTATCACCCAACACCTCATGACTAACTAAACCATGGCTTCAAGTGCCACATCTAATCCCTTTTTGAACACCTCCAGGGATGGTGATTCCACTACCTCACTAAGTCACATTACATCTGGGGAAAAAAAAGAACAACAACAGAAGGCCTTGAAGCAGAAGACCTTTTCTGATAGGAAAAGAGGTGTCTAATGAGAATGCACCAGCCTCAGATAACTGGAACTTTTCAGATTCTTGAAGACTTAAATGCAAAACAACATTCATAGAATCAATAAGGTTGGAAGAGACCTTGGAGATCATCAAGTCCAACCTGTCACCCAAGACCTCATGACTACTACACCATGGCACCAAGTGCCACGTCCAATTCTAACACCCTTGTTGTGGACCAGCCCCCTCACAATGATCTTTATGCATACATTTCAAAATCCATCCGAGGAAAAGCTGGAGGAAAAAGAAGCTACTAACTCATTAACTGAAATAGGCAAAGGATCAAGCAAGTCTCTTCCCTCTTGTGCTGTGGTCTTTGATCCCTCCCCGCTGCTCTCAGTCTGCCTGATACTGCTTTGTGACAGGAATATCTCCACGGGAAAGAAAACCCACACCTGCACTAAGTTTGTTCTTAGGTGTTTTCCTTTGATCTGTGTCACACAGGTCATTACAGCTGAAAGAGCTGTTAATTTTACAATTTCTGTTTCCTTCCATTCCTCTCTGCTTGGAGAATATCTGCTGCCACAAAACCATCAAGCCAAACAGCCCATTTGCTTTAAGTTAACCCAATAAAGGCATTTACAGCTCATTTTTAAAGACTTCCCTTGACATAAACAGAAAATAGAGATTTTATTAGCAGTGGGTTGGTTCTTAGATGTCACACTATGAGAGAACTATTTCAGTGCGCAGACAGATTTTTTTAGCATGTAAACACATCATGAAATGTGTTGGAAAGCATCAGTGGCATGACTATAATGCTGATGTGATTGTCAACTTGCTGTGAGATGATGACACCATCAAAGGAGGTCCTGGGTGGCTGCAATTAACTTTTCCACTCTATTTTACATCATTCAAGCTCCCAAGTATGCTACAAAAGCTTCATGTAAACGGAAAGCAGGCAGACAATTATGCTGCAGGATTCCTGGGTTCCACTCTCCACAGCCAGAGAGAATACTGGATAGGGTATTTATAGAACAAGATACTCTAAGGGAAAGAGAATTTAGATATTCTCAGTACAGACTAGGGGTTGTCCTGCTGGAAAGCAACTCAATGGAGAAAGACCTTGGGAGTCCTAGTGGACAGCAAGTTCTGCACGGGACAGCAAGTTCTGAATGGGACAGGAAAGTGTCCTTGTGGCCAAGAGGGCCAACAGCATCCTGGGGTGCATTAAGAAAAGTGTGGCCAGCAAGGCTACGGAGGGTCTCCTTCCACTCAGTTCTGCCCAGCTGAGACCGCACCTGGAATGCTGTGTCCAGTTTGGGGCTCCCCAATTCAAGAGTGACAGGGATCTGCTGGACAGAGTCCACCAGAGGCTATGAAGATGATGAAGGGACTGGAACATCTCTCCAATGAACAAAGACTGAGAGACCTGGGGCTGTTTACTCTGGAGAAGAGAAGGATGAGAGAAGGATGATCAATGTCTATCAATATCTGAGAGGTGGGTGTCAGGATGAAGGTGCCAGACTCTTCTTTGTGGTGCCCAGTGATAGGACAAGGACCAACAGGTACAAGCTGGAGCACAGGAGGTTCCACCTCAACATGAGGCGACACTTCTGAATGGTGAGGGGGATGGAACACTGGAGCAGGCTGCCCAGAGAGGTTGTGGAGTCTCCTTCTCTGGAGACTTTCAAAACCTGCCTGAATGTGCTCCTGTGAGGCCTGCCCTGGGTGAATCTGTTCTGGCAAGGGGGTTGGACTGGATGATCTCTGGAGGTCCTTTACAACCCCTAAAATTCTATGATTCTTTCTACATATGGAGAGTACACATATTCTAAATCTAGTAAAGGATCTTTTAAGGCACACTTTTTTCTCCAGAAAGCAATTAGCATTTAATCTGACTAACTGTCAGGCAAAAGATGAGCCTTCTCTGATCCTTTCCCTAGCGATTTTCAGGAATCAAACAAGTAAAGAGCTTTTCCCTACACCACTTTACAACTACTTTTATTGATGTCCAAGTGATTGGTGATGGGAAATAGGCAGCAATCTATCTGTCAAAGCAAACAGATCCCACACATTACCTGAAAAAGATCACTATAGTTGAAAGGCTACTTGTGACCGTTTGAGGCTGTGCCTTTAAGAAAGAGACAGTGCTGGGACACTATGGCTGAGTGTTTTGGAATGTTAACGAAAACAATCAGATATTCTAAACTAATTTCATTGGTGGATTGGTAGAATGCAGTTTTAAGTTTAGGTGCAGCTGGAACTTTCCTCAGTTCGCTCCTTTCCTTCTCCCTTTCCAGCTCGTCTGCTTCTGGGCTCCCTGCCAGAGTGACCTTGGACAGATAAGCATGTGGCCTACTAACACTCTGCTTTAATTAATAACTGCTCTTTTTCTCTCTTTCTAACCCTCTTTGGGGAAAAAGGGGAGAGAAGGGGGTACAGGGGGGGAACCCTCCTCCAGAGGAGGGAATTTCGTTCCTCTATCATTGGGTTTTTTTTCACTTTGCTGTATATTTCTGTATATATGTTGTAACTACTGTAAAATGTGTACATATCCTGCATGCTCCAAAATTGCTTGTAAAATATAGCATTTTTCCTTTGCTTCTCCGGCTGGCTAGCTGTGGTGTTTTTTTTTTCCTTCCTCTTTGTGGGGGAGAGGAGGCTGGGCCTTCTCTCTCAAACCCACCACACTACTACATTAATCCACGGTGCCGTGGGTGCTGTGTGGACAGTAAGTATGTTTACAGAAGGTCTTCACCACTTTCCTTCCATTTGCCAGCCCATGGAATCATAGAATCAATAAGGTTGGAAAAGACCTCAGAGATCGTCAAGTCCAGCCTATCACCCAACACCTCATGATTAACTAAACCATGGCTCCAAGTGCCACATCCAATCCCCTCTTGAACACCTCCAGGGAAGGTGACTCCACCACCTCCCTGGGCAGTACATTCCAATGGCCAATCTGTCTTGCTGGGAAGAACTTTCTCCTCATCTCCAGACCAAACTTCCCTGGGCGCATTTTGAGACTGTGTCCTCTTGTTCTGGCACTGGTTGCCTGGGAGAAGAGACCAACCCCCACCTGGCTACAACCTCCCTTCAGGTAGTTGGAGAGAGTAATAAGGTCTCCCCTGAGCCTCCTCTTCTCCAGGCTAAGCAACCCCAGCTCCCTCAGTCTCTCCTCACAGGGCTGTGCTCCAGACCTCTCCCCAGCCACGTTGCCCTTCTCTGGACAGATTCAAGTGTCTCAATATCCATCTTAAATTGAGGGGCCCAGAACTGGACACAGGACTCAAGGTTAATGTAGAAATGGAGTTAATGTAGAAATGCAAAATTAAAACAAAACAATCACTCTTATTCCCTAAACCAGAGGTTTAGTTCAAGAACTCATAGAAAAATCAAGATCAGTAAACTCTCACCACTCTGTTTTACATCACTGCTACAGCACTGTAACATTCCTCCCTCCAACATAATTTGTAATTGCTTTAGAATGCACTAATTGAGTGGTCTAATTAGAATCACTCATCTGGCTAATTCTTACTCTGGTTTGTTACATTTTATAAGCCTTAGACAGGAGCTTTCCATTACTAAAAGGCACAATTCAATTTTGCTTAAGTTCACTTAATTATCACACGTATTACAGAACTAAAGAAGTATAGGTTTATGAATACCTTGCCATCAGTGGTATCAGCACTCCTTATCAACAGCTTTGCATTCAAGCTTAATGAAAACATGATGGCAAACAAGTAATGAGCTGAAATGAGATGCAAATGTAGAACATACATTAAGTCTAAAGCACAAACTGTACATCACTATGGGCTACACAGCAAACCACAAGTCTCAGGCACATTAAGTGTGTAACTTCTTAGAAAAAGTTGTGATCGTGAAGGACAATTTGACAAGCAATGGTCTCCCAGGCCCATAGAGTTAGAATAGAATTAACTAGGTTGGAAAAGACCTCCAAGATCATCGAGTCCAACCTATCATCCAACACCATCTAAGCAACTAAACCATGGCAGCAAGCACCTCATCAAGTCTCTTCTTAAACACCTCCAGTGATGGTGATGCCACCACCTCCCTGGGCAGCACGTTCCTATGGCCAACCTCTCTTGCTGGGAAGAAGTTCTTCCTCACATTCAGCCTAAACCTCCCCTGGCAAAGCTTGAGACTGTGTCCTCTTGTTCTGTCACAGGTTGCCTGGGAAAAGAGACCAACCCCTACCTGCTACAACCTCCCTTCAGGGAGTTGTAGAGAGCAATAAGGTCTCCCCTGAGCCTCCTCTTCTCCAGGCTAAGCACCCCCAGCTCCCTCAGCCTCTCCTCACAGGGCTGTGCTCCAGACTCCTCCCCAGCTTTGTTGCCCTTCTCTGGACACCTTCCAGCATCTCAACATCTTTCCTAAATTGAGGGGCCCAGAACTGGACACAGGACTCAAGGTGTGGCCTAACCAGTGCTGAGTGCAGGTCAGAATGACTTCCCTGCTCCTGCTGGCCACACTATTCCTGATACAGGCCAGGGTGCCATTGGCCTTCTTGGCCACCTGGGCATACTGCTGGCTCATGTTCAGCCTACTATTCTGCCTGGCCACTAACAAGCCTCTATGTCCCCAGCCTGCAGCACTGCATGGGGCTGTTGTTAACACACCTAACATCCTAAGATGACCTCTATTGCTTCTGATTGGGTTTCTATGTCTTTAATCCAGTGTCAAGGTCTCTCCTGTTACACTGACAAACATTTCACAGCCATCTGGTTCTGACAATCAGGGATACATCCACATGAGAAACATGGCTGAACTTCCAGCAGCACATTGTGCACTCTGACCTCTGGAGTTAAATGGACACTCAGACAAAGCCTTGAAACTCTTCCAGAAAGCAATTTCTACCTCTGCATATTAAAAATGCAAATTGCAGGAGATTAGTTCAATAACTCATAATTGGTGACCTTAAAACAATGTGCTTTTAATCTTAAATTAATTTAAATCCAAGTATTTTCATAAACAGACTATCAAGTGTTGTCCCCATTAATATTTTTTCCCTTTAACATCTCTATCATTTTCCTACTATGTTGATTTTGTATTTTCCCTTCAGTAGAGACTAAGTAAGGACTGTCCCTCTACTACCAGAGAAACAGAATACTTGGGATTGAATCCTTTTCCCTCTGCACTTTGCTGCCTTCACGCATTCAGAACAAGCTTTACTACCTTCTTTTTAATCTCTACCTTAGCTAAAGAATTTGATTTAGCAGAGATGTTACAAGCTCATTGCATTTCAGCTGGAGAACAGCAGATAGGCACATTTTCCTCTTTGTCCTAGTTAGTACTCATAAGACCTTTGTAATGTGTGTTTTAACAAGTATATTCCTGATTTCACACCTTCATCTTGTCAACAAGCCCTGCTCCCCTTGGAAACAAACAATAAAAGACTAACTTGACATCTTTAACAAAGGCTTTGTCCTTCAAAGACACTGAGGTGAAGGAGCAACTTAATTAAGACAGAAAAAGAAGCTGCCAATCAAATTTTGAAACACCATTCATTAGATGGGTTAATAGGTAAAGAGAGTGCCACAATTCCTGGAATCCAATCCCTTTCACTGCTGCAAGCAATACCTCACTGAACACAAATTGCTAAGAGGATTGACAGAGTATATTTTGGGGGAGGGAAGGGTTAGAAATGTTCACATATTCCAGTGAATCACTCTGCCATAATGCTCACAAAGCAGCACTGGTGCATTCCCCTTGGGCAAACACCTGTTTACGAATTGGGACGTATCATTAAAAGTGACTTCACCTTCTTTTATGCTCCGTGCCAAATTCAGTGCAACTCATTTGGGTTATGCCAGACCAGCATTCCATTCCCATGTTTCTGGACAATTAATTGCAACCCTCAGCTTGACTACTTATCTAAGGTGTTTAAAATGGGGCTGGAAGATGGGGAAAGAAAGAGCTTGCAGAGTTTTCCACCCTAAAAAGCAACCTAAAAGTGGTGCCATTAAGCTTAGTTAACTCCAACACACCCTGGAAACCTGCGAATGGCTGAGGTGAATTAACTCCAAGAGTGTAGTGCTTCTCATTTATTCCTTGATGATGCCACACCGAAGCAGAGAGGAACCTTTCTTAAACTCCAAAGGACAAATGTGTCAGTGCAGCCAAGAAGATATTTGTGGTGGGTTTAGGCTATGCCTTTAAAATTTAGTTACAGATTTCAAGCAGAAAAGTAGAAAAATATAAATAAATCACTATTGGGTGTAAAAAAGGAAAACAAAAGATTAGTCTAAACAAATTCATTGGGTAGATATCTAGAATAAGAGGAGCTGTACTATAACAGTTCTTCCCTTTTCTGGCTCTTTTGCTTCGCTTGAGAGAGATAATCTGCATGCTTTGGCTGGCTTTGGCTAAGTCAAACTTCTCTGCTCCTTTCCCTTGTCCCTTTTGTACAGGGGGGTAAGGGTAGGCAGGGAGGGAAAAGCTAGTATCATAGTATCAGTCAGGGTTGGAAGGGACCACAAGGATCATCTAGTTCCAACCCCCCTGCCATGGGCAGGGACACCCCACACTAGATCAGGCTGGCCAGACTGGTCTTAAACACCCTGGTCCTTGGCCAGGGGGGTCCTTGTGCTGTTTATTAGTTGTAAATATCTGTATAATATTGTCAATCCTGTATAGTTTGTACATATTCATTGCATTCCATCATAGAGTGTAGATGTAGCTTGTAAATACAGCTTCATTTGCTTCCAAGCTGGTCTGGCAAAGTGAATGCTTCAACCCACCACAATATTCTACTCTGCAAATAACTCCAAGGACTAAGGAAAGTGTTTTGTCAGCAGCAGCACTTTTGCCAAATTCAGATATGCCCATGTTTTGCAGAGGATTCTATTTTGCAGGTGTAGCCCAAAAGTAACCAGTTAAGAAAAGGGCAACAAGGCTGGTGAGAGGCCTGTGAGGAGAGGCTGAGGGAGCTGGGATTGTTTAGCCTGGAGAAGAGGAGGCTCAGGGGAGACCTCATTGCTCTCTACAACTACCTGAAAGGTGGTTGTAGCCGGGAAGGGGTTGGTCTCTTCTCTCTAGCAACCAGCACCAGAACAAGGGGACACAGTCTCAAGCTGTGTCAGGGGAGGCTTAGGCTGGAGGTGAGGAGGAAGTTCTTCACCAAGAGAGTCGTTTGCCATTGGAATGTGCTGCCCGGGAAGGTGGTGGAGTCACTGTCCCTGGAGGTGTTCAAGAGGGGATTGGATGTGGCACTTGGTGCCATGGTCTAGTCATGAGGTCTGTGGTGACAGGTTGGACTTGATGATCTTTGAGGTCGTTTCCAACCTTGGTGATACCGTGATACTGTGAAATAAGTCTGCCTTTCACATCTTCGTTAGTCACCTCCAGCATGAAAGAACAACAAATAAATCTATACCCAGACACCACCACACACCACCACCACACCATGAGGGTGTGCTTAAGCAGTAAATATTCAAATAATTCTGAGAGAATTGAGGGGTACACAAGCATGATCCTTTACAGGGATCTCATGAATAACTGCTATTTCTGTGTTCCCCAAGAAGGATCTAAAAATACAAGTCTAATAAGGTAAGGACAGATGGCACAGCTACGTGAACAGGTCAGTCAGGTGCAAGTCAGCTCTAGCTCAGTAATTTTACTGAGATGCTTCCAGCACTCTGCTCACCCAATAACCTCACAACACCACTTGAGAATTGAAGCACAGCCTGCAGTAACCAAGTTTGGGCACAGAACCTCATAACACAGCTTGAGAATTGCAGCACAGCCTGAAGTAACCAAGCTTGGGCACAGCACCTCACAACACCACTTGAGAATTGCAGCACAGCCTGAAGTAACCAAGCTTGGGCACAGCACCTCACAACACCACTTGAGAATTGCAGCACAGCCTGAAGTAACCAAGTTTGGGCACAGCACCTCATAACACAGCTTGAGACTTGCAGCACAGCCTGAAGTAACCAAGCTTGGGCACAGCACCTCACAACACCACTTGAGAACTGCAGCACAGCCTGAAGTAACCAAGCTTGGGCACAGAACCTCATAACACAGCTTGAGAACTGCAGCACAGCCTGAAGTAACCAAGCTTGGGCACAGCACCTCACAACACCACTTGAGAACTGCAGCACAGCCTGAAGTAACCAAGCTTGGGCACAGCACCTCACAACACCACTTGAGAATTGCAGCACAGCCTGAAGTAACCAAGCTTGGGCACAGAACCTCATAACACAGCTTGAGAACTGCAGCACAGCCTGAAGTAACCAAGCTTGGGCACAGCACCTCACAACACCACTTGAGAATTGCAGCACAGCCTGAAGTAACCAAGCTTGGGCACAGCACCTTAGAACACCACTTGAGAATTGCAGCACAGCCTGAAGTAACCAAGCTTGGGCACAGCACCTTAGAACACAACTTCAGAACTGCAGCACAGCCTGAAGTAACCAAGCTTGGGCACAGAACCTCATAACACAGCTTGAGAACTGCAGCACAGCCTGAAGTAACCAAGCTTGGGCACAGCACCTCACAACACCACTTGAGAATTGCAGCACAGCCTGAAGTAACCAAGCTTGGGCACAGCACCTCACAACACCACTTGAGAATTGCAGCACAGCCTGAAGTAACCAAGCTTGGGCACAGCACCTTAGAACACAACTTCAGAACTGCAGCACAGCCTGAAGTAACCAAGTTTGGACACAGCACCTCACAACACAACTTGAGAGTGGCAGCACAGCCTCAATGAACTCTCATCTGCCTGCAAGAAATGTGTGGACTCAACCTACCAAAAGCAGAATTCTCACAGGATCATAACTGTAGCAGAGCCAAGGATCTTGCCCGCCAGATGTCACAGTGAAATGTAAAATACATATGAGTGTAGTCTTAATTTAGCTCAGATCTCATCTTTGTTACTAGAGGAAAAAAGTGGCTAGGTGTTGAAAACCAAGTGCTTCAGATTTCTGCCATCAATTTCTCATGTGCTAAACAACTAGAATAAAACCTCACCTCAGTCTCAAGGAACAGATCAAAACTACAATGTAAACTGTCCCCCAAACCAACTCTGTTCCACCACATTGCTCCTGATATACAGAATGCATTAGGTCTAAACAAAAGAAAGTGTAATATCCAACTTGGATGCTGTACAGCCATGTCTGCATCTGGCCATGGAGACAGGGTTTTCCCACCTGCTTAATTACAGACACTTCATTCACATGTAAAACAGCTGAAACACTCTAGAAATCAAACTGAATAGCTGCTGCTCCAAGTGCTCTGCAGTTGTCTTTACAACCAGTGTGTTTACATACACACAAACACGCACAAAGAGGGATTTGCACACGCTGTGGGCGGCGTGCTACCCACCACAGAAACAGAAACGCACATCCACGTATCAGCTCTGCAAAATAAGCCTGCAGAAGCTATGCATTTCCCATGCACTTACACAAAATGGTCATGAAACTCAGTCACAAATTTAACAGACTTTTCCCTGCTTTTGTTCCTTTCCAGTGTTCCTACCGAGCAGAGCACACAGCCTACAGTAAACAGCAGCGGCCCTCCGCAGCAGGGCCACAATGCACATGCTTCAGAAGCGAACTGTAGCATAATGCAACTAATATGCATCGAGCACATTCTCTCAGGAGTAGCGTTCTGCTGCCAGAACAAGGGAGGCCCACTTACTCAGCTGACCTCCCATCCTGAGAGGTATTAGGACTCCTCTTCAAACTACTGAGTCTCAACCCTGGCATAACTCCAGCACTGCACTCATTTCATAAATGTGCTTTCAGAGCCAAGACATCTGCGTGCTTCAGTGACATGCAAGTTATAAAAGGAGTGTTTATATCCAACTGCAGGATAATGTGAAAGTTTAGCAGCCACAAGACAGCTTTATACAGTGACTGGACGTTACTTAAAGGCTTCATTGTGCTTTCAATGACAGTACTCGGCACAAAGAGGAAAAAAAACACTAACAACCAAAACCTAGAAATCTATAAATTAATTACACTTTCTTCTAATAATTACTAAACTCTCCTGGGTTCATAAATTACAAGGACCAAGCATCAGAAAATATGGCAGGAAGCCCAAAGATTGATTTAATATTTATTCCTACCGACCAGGACTTCCCATTATCGTTGTTCAGAGCAGGAAGCAAGAAAAGCAGGCTTGGAAGCATGCAAAACGCAGCACTGCAGCTGCTGAGCTGCACAGCCTCCTGGGCTTGCTTTATCCCAAGGGCCTCTTCTCCAGTGGTGTAACCTGACAGGAGCAAACTCCTTCTCTGCCCATGAATCCTATTCCTGACACAGCATTTAAAGCCTTCATTTCTGCTCATTCGCAGGCCAGCCCTACTGCATGTCATTCACTCTGATAAACTCAAACTACCAAACTCCATACACATTTAAATAGAAGAGAATAATGGAATAATAATAGAATAATAAACCAGGTTGGAAGAGACCTTCAAGATCTTTGTGTCTAACCCATCAACCAATCCAACCCACCTAAACAACTAAACCATGGCACCAAGCACCCCATCAAGTCTCCTCCTGAACCAAATATTTTCCCAGTGGCATGAAAGGGGTGATAAATTAGCATTTTCAAGTATCTGCCTAGGTCTTCCTGACAAGAATGGCACACACTGCTTGCCTACAAGAATTACTTGTCCTCCAAATAAAGCTGGACACTCCAAGAGCAACTTAGACTGATAAAATGCATTATTCCAGTGCTTTTAAAAGCCACTGCTATGAGCTGAGAGCGAAAATATGTTCTATCATTCATCATCATCTACATCTGGATGGAAAAGCACAACTGCTAACAGTGACACCTAGATAGACACCACAGTGGAAAAGGAATGTATGGAAAGATGTAAGAAAACAGCTCCAAAGAAACAAAAGTACCATTTGCAGCTAATCTTCCACAGGAGATGTTCCAACATTCCCCTAAGAAACGTGCCCACTCTGCTTGCTACTTTGACCTAATGCTCTCATTTGCTAAGAATTCCTATTTCAGATCCTTAAATATGCTCTTTATTAAAATTTATAGTGAAAATGTATAGAACACCTTCAAATATGAACAGAGTGGTGTCAAGACCTCAGCAATTTGCTAGAATAATCTACATAATCTTTGCTGGCTACAAGTTGTGCTATATTTCAGATTATCAGTTATACTCCCCTATTTTTTTCTTTAAAGCTTTTAAGGCCAGACTCACTGGGACTTTAACTCATTTTCAGCACTAAGAAGAAAAGCAGAAGCATGCAGCACCAGTTTGGAAAGGCTCACAGATGCTTCATTTCCTCAGAATAGCTGGGAAGCACATTCCCCTGCTCCCTTTCACCTTCCAGATTCCCACTGCTGCTTGCATCTTCCCATGACTTTCTATACACATACTCCAAATTCCCTGCCTGATGGCTTTCACGCTTCCCTGCATAAATTTCCTTTCACTGCATACATTCCCTTGCACTCCAGAATTAATATATGTGCAATGCACCACCATCTCCTTCAGCATCTACACAGACAGACAGCTGGAGGGATAAAGCAGGCACCATTCAAACCTTTTACCAAGACTGGGATTTCATCGCTTTTATCAGGTCACCTGCTTAAAGCAGAAGATTTTTGATCCTAATTGTTAGGAGAGTTTGCCAGCAGGTTTTGAAAGAGAAATATTATTGTTCAGGTAGCTTATAAATTAATAAAGATTTGTCAAGTCTCTTTTTTCCTCCTCGCTTCCCTGATTGCCAGGTAAGATGGCAAACTCTGCCTTTTCCACAGGCAATTCAATCAAAGTCCCATCTCAAACGTGTAATTCAGCTCCACCTTAATTGCAAAGCCACAAGTGGCTCCTTAAAATGTTTTATGCCCTTTCTAGATATGGCCAGTGCTAAGGCAAATGCAAATAAATTCTGAATTCTTCTGGAATACAATATTTAAATACAGTACACAAGGCTGCTTCTGTGGAGCTGGGGTCAATACTCAATAGATTACGTTTTCTGAGACAGCTCTACTGCCTCCTTTCCATAAAGCCCCATTTGTAGAGGAGGGAAAGGAGGAGGGCTGTCAAAGGGCTCATCTGCTAGCACTGCAATGAATATGACATTTTTAACTGGAAGATGAATGTAGTGTGAAATGAACACAGGTATCTATGACCCTCCCAGCTCTAACTGCAGTTGTGTGAGGAATATTTAAATAAATATCTGGATTCCCTTTAGAATTTAGCTGGGAAGGGAATGCAACCTTGAGAGCAGCAGACTGGGAACAAGGATTCAGGCTTCCCTAACACATGACATTGGTACTTGGTGTCTGTCTCTCTGATGATATAAAACCATACCTACATAACAGCTTGGAAAATGCAGTTAGCAGAGAGGTGCAGCTGTTAACATTCTGTAGAATATTTGGCAATTTAAACATCTCAACACAAACAACTAAGGATTAAAATTTTCCAGCAGAATTTTCAAATTGCTTCCATTTTTGAGCTGTTTTCATTTGGAGGGGTTTGAGTTTGGTGATGCTCTCAAATCATAGAGTCACAGAATGATCTGGGTTGGAAGGGACTTCCAAAGGTCATCCAGTCCAACCCCACTGCAGTCAGCAGGGGAAACCTCAATTAGATCAGGTTGCCCAGAGCCTGCCCAGCCTCACTTTGAATATGGAGAAGAGGAGGCTCAGGGGACCTCATTGATGTCTACAACTACCTGAAGGGAGGTAGTAGTCAGGTTGGGGTTGGTCCCTTCTCCCAAGGAAACAGCACCAGAACAAGAGGACACAGTCTCAAGCTGTGCAAGGGGAAGTAAAAACTTGACCTTAGAAGGAAGTTCTTCACAGGCAGAGAGACTTGGCTATTGGTATGGGCTGCCCAGGGAGGTGGTGGGGTCAACATTACTGGAGGTGTTTAAGGGGGGACTGGATGAGGCACTTCGTGCCATGGTCTAGTTGATTAGTTGGGGTTGGGTGATCAGTTGGACTTCATGATCTTGGAGGTCTCTTCCAACCTGGTTGATTCTGTGATCTCCAGGGATGGGGCCCCAACCACCTCCTGTATTGTGAAATGGACAATACAAAATCATTGCAATAAAAAACAAGAGTGGAAAATAAGAATTCAAGTGAAACATTCCTGGAGCTTAGTTGGAAAAATGTCACCTCTCCAATTATCTCTTTTAGCCTTATGAAATACAAATCAATTTACATTTCAACAAGAAAGCTTTACATATGCTCCATAGAGAAAATGTTTGAATAGAACTTTCTAACAAAAAACTACAAGTTGAAAAACCCAGGAACTACCATCACTGAAAAGGCTCATTTCAGTGACTCAGCACTTTTGACATGAAAATCTAATTACTCAAAAAAAAAACATACCCCAACCCTCTGTAACTCCAGGGAAGAGACAGGAGCTTCAGAATAATTAACAACAATTTATGTGCAGGGAAAACATGAAATATGCAGGAGACTACTGAAATGTGGCAGAAGAAAAAGAGTACAGAAAAAGTGAGAGCAAGCTAAGAGACATATCAGAGTATCACAGTATAACTTAGGTTGGAAAGGACCTCAAGGATCATTGAGTCCAACCTATCAACACAGACCCCATGACTAGACCATGGCACCAAGTGCCACGTCCAATCTCCTCTTGAACACCTCCAGGGACGGTGACTCCACCACCTCCCTTCAGCACATTCCAATGGCCAATCTCTCTTTCTGGGAAGAACGTCTTCCTAACATTCAGCCTAAAACTCCCTTGCCACAGCTTGAGACTGTGTTCTCTTGTTCTGGTGCTGGTTGCCTGGGAGAAGAGACCAACCCCTTCCTGGCTACAACCTCCCTTCAGGTAGTTGTAGAGAGCAATAAGGTCACCCCTGAGTCTCCTCTTCTCCAGGCTAAGCAACCCCAACTCCCTCAGACTCTCCTCACAGGGCTGTGCTCCAGACCTCTCCCCGGCTTTGTTGCCCTTCTCTGGACACCTTCAAGTATCTCAATGTCCTTCTTAAATTGAGGGGCCCAGAACACTACAGCTAGCAACCCCTGGCAGTTTGGGTACTCTACAGTAGCTCCTGTTACCTGGTAAAGATGCACAAAGCCAAATCCAGGAAGGCATCTAACTGAAGCTGCCTATCTTTACCCAGGATCTTTTACCCAAAGGTTAAAGCAGTGCCATAGCAAGTGTGAAACCAGGTCTCAGCCCTCCTTAATTCCTATAAGGCATTCTAAGCATCAGGATGAAAGGGCTCTGGGACAAGGCCCTCCAAAGTTGATCCCAAATGAAGTAGGGAATGCAAAATGACAAAAAATAAAGAACACAAACTGCAAGCCAGTGAGCAGAAAAAATTCACTGAGCTGTTTGGCTATGGGATGTCCTACTCTGCCCAGATGAAATTCTTTCCCCACTGCATGCACTGGAATACATTCAGATGTGACTACTCTTATGAAGGTCAAATACCACACAAGATATTGTACAAATCTTTTTTCCTCAAATGCTGGAGTAATGTCCAGGATGAATATCAGGTGAAGGAAGGAGGGGGTGGGGGGAGAAATACATTAGGGAGTGGTTCCACCGATTTCTGAACCATCTGGTTGAAGACTCTTCCTTTGTTGTTTTTTTTTTTGCAAAGAGGTTCATCCCTTACTCTTTTAATTAGGATTTTAATAAATTCTTCTAATACTAATTATTTTAATTGCCTGGCATTATATGTGCATGCTGCAATTAATGAAGATGAAATGCTTGAGTACTGAGTGCTTAAAGTGGTTCTGGAAAACTGACATAAGCATAGGAGGCAATGAATCAAAAGTCTATTCTGCAAAAACTAATGTAAAATCTAAGAAAGCACTGAATGTATGTAAGGGCTCACTGAAAATTGCAACTTACCCAAATCTTCGGTACTAAAATCTATTCAGCAGCACACTAAGAGAAAATTTCTACCAAAAAAGAAAATAAATCAGTGTTTTCTGTACCCCATTTTTATTGAAGCTCTGTAAAGTGAGTGGCATATTGACATAAGCTCCAGCATGCACATTGCCTTAGTGATTCCTGCTCGTAGAATGGCTCAGGTTGGAAAGGACCTCAGAGATCATCTCCTCCAACCTCTCCACCATGGGCAGGGACACCACTCAGCTAGACTCAGCTGCTCAAGGCCTCATCCAACCCGGCTTTCAACACCAGTGAGGAGGCAGCCACAACCTCCCTAGGCAGCCTGTTCAGAATCTCACCACGTTCCCACTGAAGAACACGTTCCTAGGATCCAGTCTAACCCTGCTCTCCCTTGGCCTCAAACCATTCCTCCTTGTCCTGTCTCTGTACACCCTCATGAAAAGTCCCTCTGCAGCCTTCCTGGAGGATCCCTTCAGGTACTGGAAGGCAGCTCTAAGGTCTCCCTGAAGTCTTCTCCAGACTGAACAACCCCAACTCTCTCAGCCTATCCTCACAGCAGAGGTGCTCCAGTCCTTGGATCATCTTTGTGGCCTCCCCTGGACTCACTCCAACAGCTCTGTGTCCTTCTTCTGCTGTGGACACCAGAACTGGAGGCAGTATTTGAGGCTGGGTCTCAGGAGAGCAGAGTCAAGGGGCAGAATCCCCTCTCTGGCTCAGCTGGCCACATTTCTCTTGATACAGCCCAGCACAGGATTTGCCTGCTGTGCTGCATGAAGGCACTGCTGGTTCATGGGGAGTTTCTCATCAATCAAGGCACCCAAGGCTCACTCTTCAGATCTGCTCTCAACCCACTCTGCAACCCAGCCTGTATTTAGTATACAATTCCTTGGCTACTGAATTGATTCCTTCTGTACCTCAAGCTGCTTCCCTTGTTCCATATTACTTGTCCCTTAAAATCTTGGGACTTAGCCACCCCACTTCTCTATTTTTTCCACAACCATAGGAATCTGTTTGGTTGATCTGCAAGGTTCTGATTTTTCAGACATCTCTCCTTGCCTCCAAAGACAAAAATCTAAAGAAATAGTTTCACAGATGCTAACCATTTCTCCTTCATGACATATTCACCTTAGAGCATGGGATTTTTGGTAAGTACTCTTTGTTTACACAGCTGGTTTAAAAAATGAAAATGAGTGAAAAAATCAAATTCTTCAAACTTCTAAATTTTTTTCCTTGCAATTCCACACCCAAACTACTTGGAAACTACAAGATTTTGTAGCTTAATCTTCGTT